>NC_035447.2:99531618-99766529 GCF_002127325.2 Helianthus annuus | reverse complement strand
AAATTCTTCTTCCCAGTACTAGTGATGTGTTTGCTTATATTTTGCAGATGAAGGATCGTATGCAGCGGCAGGATGAACTAATGACAGGATCCTCAAGGGAGATTGAAGATCTCAAAAAGACAAAAGAAAGCGGCAGAGGATCATTCCCCACTGATGCAAAATCTTTGAGTTTTGAGACTCCAATGGTCACCTCTCAAACCATCAGGGATCCCAGACGTACAGATCACAGGGGAGACGGAGGATTACACCTCAAGTCAGCAGCAATGACTCAGACATCGGGCTCGTATTTTCAGCCAGCAGGATCCTATCCTCAGTATATGGGATCCTTCATGAATCCGGGAGCCTATCCGGGGGCACAGCAGTTTCAAGGATCCTACTTTATTCCAGGATCATTCCAGAGCCAAGGATCCTCCTTTGTTCCAGGATCATCCCAGGTTCAAGGATCCTCCTTCGTCCCAGGATCATCCCAGATACCTAATCCGATCACCTAAAAAGTTTGCAAACAGGGAGTCTAGATGTCCATCAAGGGGACTTCATTCCCAATGCAGACTATTGCTTCCACTGGTCCCTCCGTTGTTCCAGAATCCCAGCAATATGGATTCCCTAACCAGAACCCAATGGGAGGTAACACTTTAAAATAATTATCCTACTACTAACCTGGATTCATGCAGGATACAGGTACCATCATGTTATGGCCAGGGAACTACAGAAACTAAAGGACATGATCTCAAGTGTTTCCCAGGGGGTAGTCAAGCCTATCCCAGAGATTGCAGATGGGAGCCACAAGGTATCTCGCTTTGCACCACCAATCTGTGATGCAGAGGTACCCAAAAGGTTCCATATCCCTACCATGAAGTTGTATGACGGCACAACGGATCCAGAGGAGCATATAGCACAATACAGGGAAAGGATGGAGATCAATCCAATCCCGGAAAAATTGAAGGAAGCATGCCTATGTAAAGGATTTGGATTACTCTTACTGGATCAGCCCTCAAATGGCTGCTAAGTCTTCCCCCTTACTCTATTACTTCATTTGCTAATTTAGTTTAATTTATTCAATAACCAATTTTCTTGTAGTAGAAAATTTGAAAAATTAACTAGTGATTTGTACAGGATAACTCAAAATAATAATGAAACATTAAGGGATTATGTAACTAAATTTAGTAAAGAATCCTTGGATATTCCCAACTTGGATATGGCTACAGCTGTTGAAGCCTTCAAAATGGGACTTCTTAAGGATTCATTATTCTATGATGATCTTGTTATGACACCTTGCAGGAATTTAGATGAAGTAAGAACACGAGCACTCAGGTTTATCCGGCTAGAGGATGACAAGAGGATCCAGGAGAGACAAGTAGGATCCTCAAAACCAGATAAGCAAGGATCCTCCTTCAAAAACAACAAGTTCAAATCCTATCATAGAAACGAGAAATGTGCATGCTGTCGACCAAGAGGAGGATGATGAAGAATATCCTCCAATCTCAGAATATTGTTTTTCCGTTGATAATCATGAACTAATCCTTGCAATGCAGAATCTAGGTGAAAAGGCTAGGTGGCCCAGGAAGAATGACAAACCATCCGGGACTAAAGACAAGTCCAAATGGTGTGCATACCATGAGGATTTCGGGCATCTAACTGAAGATTGCATAGCCTTAAGAAAGGAAATTGGATACCTGCTAAGCAAGGGACATCTAAAAGAATTGCTGGGGAGAAAAAAGCAAAGGACCCAGGATCCTGAAAGGATCCCCGAAAAAGCCCCAGCACCTCCGGCAAATGCACAAGTGATCAACTTCATATCCGGAGGATCAGACATTTGTGGTACATCCTTTTCAGCGGCCAAAAGACATGCAAAAGAATCAAAAATGGACAATGGAGAAAGGCCTATTAGAACATCAAGTGTTTCAGAAGGGAAAACGATAACCTTTGATGAGGATGATCGCATCAACATCCAGGATCCTCATCATGATAGTTTAGTTATTACTCTCTTTATTTCTAACCATTTTGTCCGCAGGATCCTTATCGATGGAGGGAGCTCAGTGAACATAATCCAGCTTGATGTCTTGAAGAAGATGGGAATCCCAGAATCAGACATCACACCAAGATCCTCCGTGCTTGTAGGATTCAGTGGAGAAACGAAGAAAACTCTGGGGGACATCAAACTCCCAATCTACGTGGAAGGATTACATAATTATCAAAAATTTTGTGTTATTGACTGTTTATCTTGTTGCAACGTTATCCTTGGCAGGCCTTGGATACATGACATGAAAGCAGTTCCATCTACCTACCATCAATGTGTAAAGCTCCCTAGCCCATGGGGGATAATCAAGATCGACAGCGATCAGCAAGAGGCTAAGGATTGCTATACCTCATCCATGAAGCCAACCTCGAAGCCAAGGGAGCAATAGCAATTACAGTATCCTCCGAGGAATGTCTTGGAGGCAAGGGAGCAAGATGTAGATGAAATCCTCTTGGACCCTAGTGATCCTGAATCAAAAATCTATATCGGATCAGGGATCCTTGGCAAGATGAAAGAAGACATGATATCCTTCCTCAAAAGAAGAAAATCTACCTTTGCTTGGAAACATGAAGATATGACAGGTATATCCAAGGATATTATTACTCACAAACTTGGCATTGACAGGTCTATCAAGCCAATCCATCAAAAAAGGAGGAAGTTTGCACCAGAAAGGAATGCCATTATCCAAGAAGAAGTAGAGAGACTACTTCGAGCAGGTATGATCAGAGAGGTAAAGTATCCTAAATGGTTAGCCAATGTGGTTGTTGTCCAAAAGAAAAACGGAAAGTGGAGGGTATGTGTCGATTTCACTGATTTGAATAAGGCATGTCCCAAGGATCCTTTCCCATTACCCCACATTGACTCCATGGTGGATGCAACAGCGGGGCATGAACTGTTAACTTTTATGGATGCATCATCCGGATTCCAACAAATCCAGATGGAACCATCTGACCAAGAGGATACAGCCTTTATGACCCCAACCGGTTTATATTGTTATATTGCCATGCCTTTTGGACTAAGAAATGCAGGTGCAACATATCAAAGGCTGGTAAATATGATGTTCAAAGATCAAATTGGAAAAACTATGGAGGTGTACATAGATGATATGGTGGTCAAGTCAAAGAAAGCTGAGGATCACCTAAGGGACTTGGAAGAAGCATTCGATATCCTTGATAGTTACAACATGAAACTTAATCCTTCAAAATGCCATTTTGGTGTTAAGGCAGGAAAGTTCTTAGGATACATGGTAACCCAGAGGGGCATTGAAGCAAGCCCGGAACAAATCAAAGCATTAATAAATATCAAGTCTCCTGCCAATGCCAAGGATGTTCAAAGACTAACAGGCAGGATAGCAGCTTTGAACAGGTTCATATCGAAATCCTCAGAAAAGTGCAAAGAATTCTACGATATCCTAAGGAAGAATAAGAAGTTCGAATGGACTGAGAAGCATGAAAACGCTTTACAAGCCCTAAAAGAGTATATGTCCTCAGCACCAGCATTAGCAAAACCGGAAAAAGGAGATGTGTTATCCTTATATCTGGCGGTATCCTCAACCGCTGTAAGTGCTGTCCTCGTTAAGGATCACGAAGGTACACAATATCCTATCTACTATGTAAGTAAAAGTCTACTTGATGCCGAATCCAGGTACTCACACCTCGAAAAACTCATCCTTGCATTAATCATGGCATCCACGAAGTTAAGGCATTATTTTGAAACTCATACTATTATTGTTAAAACTAATTTTCCAATTAAGAATGTCCTCAGGAAACCGGATATGTCAGGGAGAATGGCTAAGTGGGCAGTGAAGCTTAGTGCCCATGATATAAGATACGAACCAAGAACAGCCATTAAATCTCAAGCACTAGCTGACTTTGTGGCTGATTTCAGTAGTGATCTACAAAAGGAAGCAGAATTGGAGGTCCAACAGCTGGATGAGACCAAGGATCCTTGGATACTACACACCGACGGATCCTCAAATATCAAAGGCACAGGGCTAGGGATCCTACTAAAATCGCCACAGGGGGACATAATACCCCACTCCATAGCTTGTGAGTTCCAGGCAACTAACAATGAGGCTGAGTATGAAGCCTTAATTGCTGGCTTACAAATTGCTAAGGATATGGGGGTAAAGTATCTCGAAGTATATGTAGATTCATTATTGATCACCAATCACTTTAATGGATCCTATGCTGTTAAAGGTGAAAAACTAACCAAATATTTAGAGATAGTCAAAAAATTGGCACTTTCTTTTGTTTCTTTTAGCTTAACACAGGTACCAAGGGAGGATAACACGGAAGCTGATGCATTGGCCAACCTAGGATCATCCTTAAAAATTCCAGAAAATATAAGTATCCCTATCATCCACATCCTGGCTCCTGCTATTGAAAACCAAGTAGCCATGGAAATAGAAGAGGATACTGCAGTAATCCCTAGTGAAGAAGCTCGATCTTATTCAGGATCATGGATCCCACCAATCATGAAATACTTGCAAAACGGAGAGATCCCAATGGGAGAAAATCCTAGAGCTTTCAGGATCAAGGTATCTCAATTTACAATCCTAAATAATATGCTATATAAACGATCCCTTGCAGGACCATATTTAAGATGTATTGAAGATCCTGAAATCGAAGAAGTATTGAGAGACTTCCACGAAGGAGATTGTGGAAACCACACTGGGGGCAGGGCATTATTCTCAAGGATCCTTAGAACAGGATACTACTGGCCAACCATGAAAAGGGATGCTGTAGAGTATGCTAAGAAATGTGATCCTTGCCAAAGACATAGCAATATCCTTCACCAACCAGCTGAATTACTACACCCCATACCATCCTCTTGGCCATTCATGAGATGGGGAATGGATATAGTTGGCAAGCTCCCTAAAGCACCTGGTGGAAAAGTATTTATGCTTGCCATGACTGACTATTTTTCCAAGTGGATAGAAGCTGAAGCCTTCGCTCAAGTCAGAGAAAAGGAAGTCATATCCTTCATTAAAAGAAACATTATAACCAGATTTGGCATCCCCTCTGAAATTATATGTGATAATGGTTCTCAATTCATTGGAAGGAGAACCACTAACTTTTGTGACAGTTGGGGAATCAAGATGATAACATCAACACCAGTTCATCCACAAGCCAATGGTCAAGCAGAATCATCCAACAAGATCATCATCAACAATCTGAAGAAGAAGCTAGGATCCAAGAAAGGAAAATGGGCAGAGGAGTTACCTTATGTGCTATGGGCTGATAGGACAACTCCCAAGAATGCCACTGGCCAAACACCTTTCTCTTTAGTATTTGGGGCAGAAGCAGTGATCCCAACAGAGATGGTGATCCCAACTGCTAGAACAAGTGCTCGTGATCCTGAAGAAAATGCTGCAACTCTAGCCCAGGATTTGGATACTATTGAGGAAATCAGGGACCTAGCCAGAATAAGGATGGCAAGCTACCAACAAAGAATGGCTGGTGCCTACAACAAAAATGTCAGGATAAGGAAGTTCCAAGTCGGAGATATGGTATTAAGAAAAGCATTTCAAAATACTATTAATCCTGCTGACGGGAAGCTAGCACCAAAATGGGAAGGTCCCTACTTGATTGAAGCTGAAGCAGGAAAGGGGGCATACAGGTTGCTAACCATGGAAGGAAACTTGTTACCAAGAGCCTGGAATGCTGTTCACTTAAAGAAATATTTCATGTGAACATGATCCTTCCTGCATGTGATCCTTACATTGAAATATCCTTGAAGGATCCTGGAGATATCGGTGATCCTTACTCAGGTAATATGCTTATCCTAAAACTATTGCATTTTCTTACTTTTTGCCTAAGGATAAGGATCATGTATCCTTCATCCTCTACTCACAAACCATTTGAGTTATGATAGTTCAGGTATCTTCAGCATATCATCAAAGATCTTCAAAAGCATCACAGATCCTCGGGTCCAACCCCAGTTATCCTTGGGATTATCCCCAGTTTCCGCCAGCAGCGCACGATGATCCTGATATAGTTCACGTCTTTGGGATCAGTACCCACTTTCGGGGCTGGCGACCTCATCGTACTGGCTATACTTGGGATCCTACGTATAATGGTGGACGCACCATACATCCGTTCCTAAGGTTTCTAACGTTTTCACGTTAGCTAAGGTTTTGACATTTTCATGTCACTAAGTTTGGATAGTTGCCAGAAAGGGCCATACTCCAGTTTACATACGATCCTTTGGGCTTGTCCCCAGTTATCCTTTGGGCTTGTCCCCAGTGATCCTCCGGGATCATCCCCAGTTATCCTTTGGGCTTGTCCCCAGTGATCCTCCGGGATCATTCTCAGTTATCCTTTGGGCTTGTCCCCAGTTACTAACTTATCTTTTATATTGGCTTAGTCCCAAGTTATATTCCATTTTTTCAGGATTTCGAAGTTAAACGATTAAGGATCCTTAATCCTTATTATCCATTAAAGTTTTACCTACGGTTGTTCCAATTAAAGGTTAGGATCCAAACTTGGATCCTCAGGTATGATCCTTAACTACTTTTAATTTCATTATTCATTTGAATAACCTTTAGACCTTGACAACTGAACCTATGATCCTCAAAATAAACTATCTTGGAAACTTTCGATTATAGGATATTTGATCCAGGATCATATCCTAAATTTCTTAAACATAATTTGCTCAAACTTTTCAAACAAACATGTGTCAAAACAATTGAAAATCAAAAAGGATAACAACACAAGATAAGCCAGAAAGATTAAAGTTATATTATTAAACCAAAGGATCATTAACCCTTTCAAAAAAGTTGTCAAAATTGCCAACCCACATTTCTACCAGCAAAACGTGGCCCGTCCACATGGGTTGGCAAAGGGTGTCCATTGTCTATGCGGTCTTAGCATTTTTGCAGGAAAGTAGAAGCGGCAGGATCACAAAGGCTTCATCCCCCAAACAGAGGATCCCTCCACCTTTTGTAATCCTACCTATTGTTCAAAGGATCCAGGATCCTCAACCCTAAACTATTGTTCAAATACAGACCATCATTGTTTTAAAAACATCACAACCACTAAACAAAAAAAATTGGGCTCCGGCTATGTCTAGAAGTTTCCATCATTGCCCAATCTTGCAGCTCAAACCTTCGCTGCACCATTACCACCAGCTCCACTCGCTTCACCCTGATCCTTGCCAGCATCACCACCTTCCAGCATGGGGATCTCCTCAGCCTCATCCTCGTCCTCCAGGTCTGCCAGCCTTGCCTTCCAACCTTCAACATCCCACGAGCCTTTGTCAAAGGTAGGATCCTGAGCCTCCGTAGCCATCTGCAGTTGTATCTTGTACATGGTTACCGCAGCAGAGACCTTAGCGTCTTGGGTAATGTCATGCTTCTCATAATCAAACTTGATCAACGCTTTAACAGCCTCATCTTTGACTGCCCGGATCTCCTTCTCAAGATCGGCAATCTTAAGATCCTTCAGCCCACACGTCTGTTGAAGGTCAGCAATTTGACGATCCTGATCCTCAACCTGATTGACGTAAGTCTCCATTTCGGAGAATTTCTAAAGAAGACAACAGGAAAGCAACATCAGACACATGTGATCCTCGGACTTGTCGAAGACAATTAACAGGGGCAGTGATCCTAACCTCATCAAAATAGTCAAGGAATTGCTGACGGAGAAGAGGAAATCCTTGAAGGTCATCTGAAGCCTTCCTCTTTTTCCCTTTGCCTCGGGCAGGTGCTTTAGGGGCTGAGACTGAAGGGCTGGCGGCAGGAGCCTTCTTCTTCTTAGAAGACGTGACATTGGCAAGGTCACTTATCCCAAACATGGAGGCAGATTTAACAGACCTGGCAGACTTTCCGGCACCTACACCATTCAAAAACAAGATAAGTTCCCTTGTTAAATTAAATACTTTCACATAAAACTTATTTTCTATGAGGATACTTACTTGACATTGTGGCAGATGCAGAGGATATCTCTTGAGAATCTTGGATAATAACCTGGAAACTTCGAACTTCAGGATCAAGCTTCTTGAAAGCTAACACTCTCTCTTTGGCAGCAGGGGTCAAGTTTAAATGAGCAATGGAGATAGCTGCACAATAAAGAAAAGACATCAGTGATCCTCATCATACGAGACGGGACTGATAATGATCCTTCAAGGATCCTCTACCCTACCATGAGTGACCCATTCCTCGGGCAGATCCTTCCCATCCGGGATGGAATCCCTCTTAACAAAGAAAAACCGACGTTTCCAGTTTTTATCATTCTTGGTAACTTTGAAGATAGGGTGATCCTCCCCAGATTTCCGTTTCAACAAGTACCGGTGAGAACCAAAGGTGGTGAGATCATAGAGCTCAGCTAACTCTGACATCCCCAAATCAATCCCTTCTTGCTCGATGATCCTCTCAAAGGTATATAGAACCCTCCAGATCATCGGCATAGCTTGGATAAATGAGATGCCGGTAAGAGAAAAGAAAGATTGGGTAAATGTCGGAAAAGGATATGAGTACCCGATGAGGAAAGGGGTAGCAGGAAAGGCCACCCAGGTGTCCGAAACAAAATCACTCAAAGCAGTAGGGTCAAAAGGCTTAAAAACAACATTCGCCGGGAAGCAATGGCGAATCTTGTCTATCTGGATATCGGTAAAACAGCACCTCTCCATAGGGGAATCCTTGATAATCCCCTGGCTTTTCAAGGGACTATCCTTCTTAGAGCCTTTGTGCGGTGAATTCCGAAGAAGCATGTTCGAGACAAAAAACAGAAGAAAAGCAAGAAAAAACAGAGCAAAGAAGAGAAAGAAGAAAATGATACCTGATCAAAGCCTTCGGTGACGATTATAAAGGGAGATACTTCGAATTTAAATACAAAGTGATCCTAACCCTATCTCCTATTTATAATGATGATTCGCAGGGATTGTCACATCAGTGGCGTAAATATCATAACGGCTAGTCCATGTGCAACGGCTAGTAAATCGGAATCGTCCGTTAGAGATAAGCTCAAAACAAAATATAACTCATCCATTTACATTTAACTCCTTATATTTTGGGGGCAATTGTTAGGGCTGGATTTTTACTATGAATGATCCTTATACGTGATCCTAACCAGTGATCCTTATTTCTTTGGCAGGCAGTGATCCTCAGCCGGACCTCAGGATCAGGATCACGGGACATTGAGGTGATCCTTATACTAACGGTCATTTTCGATTACTACAATATTATTTTGCAGGAATATCTAGCAGGATATGCCCTACATATCATGATCCAGGGACGCGCTTTTACAAATATGGCAAGAGCTGAATTGAAGATGAACGTTGTGCCGGATATGGAAACATGGCTTGATCTAAGGGCAGCAATTTAGGCTAGATTATCTTTATTTCTAAAGGGGTAATGAGCTGATTAGTGGTCTATCTACCTAAAATAAGTTACCTACACATGTATAAATACCCATCTTCCTCATTCGGAAGAACACACACAACATACGACACAACTCTCAACACTTAGACACTCAGTGATCCTTGTACTCAGCTCATTATCATCCGAAGTTGTAACTACATTTTTATTATATTGAAGTTGGTGATCGGTAGTTGCCATCACCCGAGGTTTTTTATGCCGGAGATCATACATTGATCAAGGGCTTTTTCCTCGTATAAATCGTTGTGTCTTTGCATATTCATCACAGAAGTGATCCTTTACTTTCATAGCTAACCAAGCATCATACCCCGTTTACATATAGTTTGGTTACATTATCCTTGTGTGATTTTTGACCAAAACAATACCTGCTCAGAGTAACTTTTCTACCTCTTCCTGGATAATGGCAGTTCTTTCTGGTGCAAACTTCCTCCTCTTTTGATGGATTGGTTTGAACGACTTGTCAATGCCAAGTTTGTGAGTGATTATATCTTTAGATATACATGTCATGTCTTCGTGTTTCCATGCAAAGGTAGTTTTTCTCCTTTTGAGGAAGGATATTACGTCTTCTTTCATTTCGCCAAGGATCCCTGATCCTATGTAGATTTTAGATTCAGGATCATGAGGATCCATAAGGATTTCTATTACATCCTGCTCTCTTGCCTCCAAGACATCTCTCGGAGGATGCTTTGATTGTTATTGCTCCCTTGACTTTGAGGCTGGTTTCATTGACGAGGTGTAGCAGTTCTTAGCCTCCTGCTGATCACTATCAATTTTCACTATCCCCCATGGGCTAGGAAGCTTCACACATTGATGATAAGTGGATAGGACTGCCTTCATGTCGTGTATCCAAGGCCTGCCAAGGATAACGTTACAACAAGATAAACAATCAATAACAAAAAAATTTTTGGTAAGAATGTAGCCCTTCAATATAGATTGGGAGTTTGATGTCCCCCGGAGTATTCTTAGTCTCGCCACTGAATCCCACGAGCACGGAGGATCTTGGTATGATATCGGATTCGGGAATATTCATCTTCTTAAGAACATCAAGTTGGATGATATTCACAGAGCTTCCTCCGTCTATAAGGATCCTACGAACAAAATGGTTAGAAATAAAAAGAGTGATAACCAAACCATCATGATGAGGATCCTAAATGTCAACACGATCATCCTCATCAAAAGTTATGATTTTTCCTTTGGTGACACGGGATGTTTGAATGGGTCTATCTCCATTATCCATCTTGGTTTCCTTTGCATGTCTTTTAGCTGCAGAAAAGGAAGTTCCACAAATGTCTGATCCTCTAGATATAAAGTTTATAACTTGTGCGTCTACTGGAGGGGCTGGAGCTTTCTCTGGGATCCTTTCAGGATCCTGAGTTCTTGATTTCTTTCTCTCCAGTAATTCTTTCAAGTGCCCCTTGCTCAACAAGTATCCAATTTCTTTTCTCAATGCGATGCACTCTTCTGTGAGATGCCCAAAATCTTCGTGGTATGCACACCATTTTGATTTATCTTTAGTGGCAGCTGGTTTGTCACTTTTTCTCGGCCACCTGGCTTTATCACCTAGATTCTGCATCGCAAGAATTAGCTCATTGTTATCAACAGAAAAACAGTATTCAGAAATTGGAGGATAATCCTCATCATCCTCTTCTTGTTCTACTGCATGCATATTCTGGTTATCAAACTTGTTGTAGGATCTGAACTTGTTGTTCTTGAATGAGGATCCTTGCTTCTCTTGCTTTGAGGATCCTACTAACCTCTCCTAGATCCTTTTGTCATCCTCTAGCCGGATGAACCTAAGGGCCCTGGTTCTTACCTCATCTAGATTCCTGCAAGGTGTCATAACAAGATCATCATAGAATAATGAATCCCTAAGCAATCCCATTTTAAAGGCTTCTACAGCCGTTGCTATATCCAGGTTAGGGATATCCAAGGATTCTTTACTAAACTTAGTGATATAATCTCTCAATGATTCATTATGACCTTGGGTTATCCTATATAAATCGCTGGTTAAACGCTCAAATTTTCTACTACAAGAAAACTGGTTATTAAACAGGTTAACTAGATTAGCAAATGAGGTAATAGAGTAAGGGGGAAGACTTAGCAGCCATTTAAGAGCCGATCCAGTAAGTGTGGATCCAAATCCCTTGCACAGACATGCTTCCTTTAACCTTTCTGGGATGGGATTGATCTCCATCCTTTCCCTGTATTGTGCTATGTGTTCTTCAGGATCCGTTGAGCCATCATATAACATCATTGTGGGCACGTGGAACCTCTTGGGTATCTCAGCATCACAGATGAGCGGTGCAAAATGAGATATCTTATGGCTCCCATCCGCAATCTCCGGGATAGGCTTGACTACTCCTGGAACACTTGATATCATATCCTTTAGCTTTTGCAATTCCCTAGCCATAGCATGATTGATACCTGTATCCTGCATAAGGCCATGGTTAGTGGTATAAGAATTATTAAAAGTGTTACCTCCCATTGGATTCAAATTTGGAATGCCGGATGTGAATCCATATTGCTGAGATTCTGGAATGATTGAAGGACCAGTAGAAGCAATGGTTTACATCGGAATGAAATCTCCTTGATGGATATCTGAATTCCCTGGTTGCCAATTCCTTAAGGATCCAGGAACCTGGAAGGATCCATGAAACTGAGTAGATCCTTGAACCTGCGAGGATCCTTGGACCTGCGAGGATCCTTGGACCTGCGAGGATCCTTGAACCTGCGAGGATCCTTGAACCTACGAGGATCCTTGAACCTGAGAGGATCCTTGAACCTGAGAGGATCCTTAAACTGGCCAGAATCCTTGAATCTGTTGTGCCCCCAAGTATCCCCCTGAGCTAGCGAAGGATCCTATATACTGAGGGAGGGATCCTGCTGGATGAAAGTATGATCCTGAAGCCTGAGTCATTGCTGATGATCCGTAGTGCACTCCACTTGGTCCTCCCACGTATTGAACATTTGGAACCACTGAAGGCTGAGAGGTTATGACCGGAGTATCGAAATTCAAAGATCTGGGCATCAATGGGGAATGATCCTCTGCCGTTCTCTTCTGTTTTTTGATGTCTCCAATTTTTCTGAGAATCCTTTCATTGGTCTTATCCTGCTGCTGTATGTGCTCTTTCATCTGCAAAATTAAAGTAAACAAGTCACTAGTAGTAGGAGTATAAGAAGCAGAAGAAGTTGGAGGTTTTGAGAAAATGGGAGTCGGTTTCTTTTCGGCATTTTTCTGAGGTCCAGAAGGTGGTGGAGGCAAAGGTGGAATGCCCTGGGATGAATTGACTGCAGACATCGCACTTGAGGTGTTCTTTGATGATGAAGCCATCTGCTCGGATGCAACGAACCAAAATGATCACAAAAACAAGAATTTCTTAGGAGTGAAGCACCAATTGCCCCACGGTGGGCGCCAAACTGTTTTGGTGAAAAAATCAAGCAATGATAATGCAACCAAACAATCTGTTACGGGGAACGATGCTTGAATTATTGAACGATATAAAGGATCACTCTGAAATGCAATGAACAAATGACACAGAGATTTATACGAGGAAAAAGCCCTTGATCAATGAATGATCTCCGGCATAAAAAACCTCGGGTGATGGAAACTACCGATCACTAACTCAAATTAAGCAAGAAATGTATTACAACTTCGGATGATAGCGAGCTAGTTACAAGGATCACTATAGTGTAACGTGTATAAAAGTGTGTAATCACCAAGTGAATGGTTATGAGCTGGTGAGAGCAGTTACTAGTGTGTGTTTAGCCAAAATTAGCCAAGTGTTTCTATCTTAGCTCGCTATCCCATTTAAAAATAGAAAAAATCTAAGCTAACAAACATTCCGCAATTCATGCAAGTCTCCCACGAACTCCATAACGTCCATATTGGCCAAGCACATGCGGAATAAACATGGAATATGCTCCAGGAATATCGCTAAGACCAGGTCCAAGCTCGTACTCCTACAAAACAACAACATATTCAAAGTAGACAATCGTTAGAATAAGGATCCTTACTATGATCCATGATCCTGGTCCTGCAACACTTCTCAGGATCACTAGCTAAAACAGAAGCAAGGATCACTAAACCCAACAGTAACTGAGGATCACTGATCATTAGTAAATCCACCCCTAACAATAACCATAAGACAAACCTTAGTGGGAGGTAAGGATCAAGGATCCTTGGTCGTTCATTTCCAAAAACCTGAAATAGGATACAACTTGGGACTAAGCCAATATAAGATAAGAGTTAGTAACTGGGGACAAGCCCAATATACTAGGGACAGGCCCAAAGGATAACTGGGGATAAGCCCAAAGGATAATTGGGGACAAGCCCAAAGGATCGTGTGTAAACTGGAGTATGGCCCTCACTGGCGACTATCCAAACTTAGTGACATGAAAATGCCAAAACCTTAGCTAACGTGAAAACGTTAGAAACCTTAGGAACGGATGTATGGTACGTCTACCATTATACGTAAGATCCCGGATACAGCCAATACAATGAAATTGTCAGCCCTTAAAGCGAGTACTGGTCCCATTGCCATGAACTGTACCAGGATCATCGTGCGCTACTGGCGATACTGGGGACAGGCCCAAACTGGGGTCAAGTCCAAATAACTAGGGTCAAGCCCAAATAACTGGGGTCAAGCCCAAATAACTGGGGTCAAGCCCAAATAACCGGATATTTCTGTGGATAATCAGTCCTTTGTTAAGGATACCTGAACCTTCAAAACTCAGAATCAAGTGAAAGGAGGGTAAAGGATGCAGGATCCTTATCCTTATATAAGAGAATAAAAGAATGAAATAGTTTGAGATTAGAATGTTACCAAAATGAGGATCATCTGTCCTGTAAGGATCCTTCAAGGATACTTGTCATGTGAGGATCATGGATCCTTATCACATGAAGTATTTCTTCAGATGGACAACATTCCAGGCTCTTGGTAGCAAATCACCTTCCATTGTTAGCAATCGATATGCCCCCTTTCCTGCCTCAGCTTCAATCAAATAAGGGCCTTCCCACTTTGGTGCCAACTTTCCATCAGCAGGATTGGTGGTATTCTGAAATTCTTTCCTTAGTACCATATCACCAACTTGGAATTTCCTGATCCTGACATTTTTGTTGTAAGCTCCAGCCATCCTCTGTTGATAACTGGCCATCCTTATCCTTGCCAAATCCCTGAGTTCTTCTATAGTATCCAGGTCTTGGACCAAGTTTTCAGCATTTCCTTCAGGATCACGGATACTTGTTCTTGCAGTAGGAACCACCATTTCTGTAGGGATCACTGATTCTGCTCCGAGTACCAAAGAGAATGGAGTTTGACTAGTAGCATTCTTGGGAGTTGTCCTATCAGCCCATAATACATAAGGTAGTTCTTCTGCCCATTTTCCTTTCTTGGATCCAAGCTTCTTTTTCAAGTTGTTGATGATGATCTTGTTGGATGATTCTGCCTGACCATTAGCTTGTGGGTGGACTGGTGTTGATGTTATCATCTTAATCCCCCAGCTGTCACAAAAGTTAGTAGTTCTATTCCCAATAAATTGGGATCCATTATCACATACAATTTCGGAAGGAATACCAAATCTAGTAATAATGTTTCTTTTAATGAAGGATATAACTTCCTTTTCTCTGACTTGAGCAAAGGCTTCAGCCTCTATCCACTTGGAGAAGTAATCAGTCATAGCAAGCATGAATACTTTTCCACCAGGTGCCTTAGGAAGCTTTCCAACTATATCCATTCCCCATCTCATAAATGGCCAAGAAGAGGATATAGGATGCAAAAGCTCTGCTGGTTGGTGAAGGATATTATTATGTCTCTGGCAAGGATCACACTTCTTGGCATATTCCACAGCATCCTTCTTCATAGTAGGCCAATAGTATCCTGTCCTCAGGATCCTTGAGAATAATGCCCTGCCCCCGGTGTGATTTCCACAATCTCCTTCATGGAAATCCTTTAGGACTTCTTGGATTTCAGGATCCTCAATGCATCTTAGATATGGTCCTGCAAGAGATCGTTTATACAACATACTATTCAATATTGTAAATTGAGATACCTTAATTTTGAAAGCCCTAGGGTTTTCTCCTGTAGGAATCTCTCCATGTTGTATGTATCTCATGATTGGGAGGATCCACGATCCTGAATGAGATTGAGTATCATCACTAGGGATGATTGCAGAATCCTCTCCTATCTCCATAGCTACATGATCCTTGATAGCAAGGGTCAGGATATGGATAATAGGAATCCTTATGTCCTCCGGGATCTTCAAGGATGATCCTAGATTAGCCAGTGCATCAGCTTCTGCATTCTCTTCTCTTGGTATCTGTGTCAAACTAAAAGATACAAAAGAGAGTGCCAATTCTTTTACTATCTCTAAGTATTTGATTAGCTTTTCACCTTTAACAGCATAGGATCCATTAAAGTGATTAGTGATTAATAATGAATCTACATGTACCTCAAGATACCTGATCCTCATATGCTTAGCAATTTGCAAACCAGCTATCAAGGCTTCATATTCAGCCTCATTGTTAGTAGTTTGGAACTCACAAGCTATAGAGTGGGGTATTATGTCCCCCTGTGGCGATTTTAGTAGTATTCCAAACCCTGTTCCTTTGACATTAGAGGCTCCATCAGTGTAGAGTATCCAAGGATCCTTAGTTTCCTCTAGCTGTTGGACTTCTAATTCAGCTTCCCTTTGCAAGTCACTACTGAAATCTGCCACAAAGTCAGCTAAGGCTTGGGATTTGATGGCAGTCCTTGGTTCATATCTTATATCATAAGCACTGAGTTTCACTGCCCACTTAGCCATCCTTCCTGACATTTCAGGTTTCCTGAGAACATTCTTGATTGGAAAATTAGTCTTAACAATAATGGCATGAGTTTCAAAATAATGTCTTAATTTAGTGGATGCCATAATCAAAGCAAGTATAAGTTTTTCTAAATGTGAATACCTGGATTCAGCATCAAGCAAACTCTTACTTACATAATAAACAGGATGTTGTGTACCTTGGTGATCCTTAACAAGGACCGCACTTACTGCTTTTGAGGATACCGCTAAGTATAAGGATAATATATCCCCTTTTTCTGGTTTCATCAAGGCCGGGGCTGAAGATAGGTAATCCTTAAGAGCTTTCAGGGCACTTTCATGCTTCTCAGTCCATTCAAATTTCTTGTTCTTCCTCAGGATGTCATAGAATTCCTTACACTTTTCTAAGGACTTGGATATGAACCTGTTCAAGGCTGCGATCCTGCCTGTCAATTTTTGCACATCCTTAGCATTGGCAAGAGATTTGATATTCACAATAGCCTTGATTTGCTCTGGACTTGCTTCGATGCCCCTCTTGGTCACTATATAGCCTAGGAATTTACCTGCTTTAACACCAAAATGACACTTGGAAGGATTTAGTTTCATATTAAATTTTTCAAGGATATTGAATGTTTCCTCCAAGTCTTTAAGGTGATCCTCAGCTTTTTTAGACTTAACCACCATGTCATCAATATAGACTTCCATAGTGTGTCCAATTTGATCCTTGAACATCATATTGACTAGCCTTTGATAAGTAGCACCTGCATTTCTTAGTCCAAATGGCATAGCAATATAACAATATATACCAGTTGGGGACATAAAGGCTGTATCCTCTTGATCAGATGGTTCCATCTGAATTTGTTGAAATCCAGATGAAGCATCCATAAAAGTTAACAGTTCATGACCCGCGGTAGCATCCACCATGGAGTCAATGTGGGGTAATGGGAAAGGATCATTGGGACATGCCTTGTTTAAATCAGTAAAATCGACACATACCCTCCACTTTCCGTTTTTCTTTTGAATAACAACCACATTGGCTAACCATCTTGGATACTTAACCTCTCTTTTCATACCTGCTCGGAGTAATTTTTCTACCTCCTCCTGGATAATGGCATTTCTTTCTAGTGCAAATTTCCTCCTTTTCTGATGAATTGGTTTGAATGACCTGTCAATGCCAAGTTTATGAGTAATTACATCCTTAGATATACTGTCATATCCTCATGCTTCCAGGCAAAGGTAGTTTTTCTTCTTTGGAGGAAGGATATTAGCTCCTGTTCAATGTCACTAAGGATCCCTGATCCTATGAAGATCTTGGATTCAGGATCATCAGGATCCATAAGGATTTCTTGCAAATCCTGTTCTCTTGCCTCCAAGACATCTCTTGAAGGATACTTTAATTGCTATTGCTCCCTTGGTCTTGAGGTTGGCTTCATTGATGATGTGTAGCAATTCTTAGCCTCTTGCTGATCACTCTCAATTTTTACCATCCCCATGGACTATGAAGCTTTACACACTGATAATAGGTTGATGGGACTGCCTTTATGTCATGTATCCATGGCCTGCCAAGGATAACATTACAACAGGATAAGCAATCTATAACACAAATTTTTTTATAGGAATGTAATCCTTCAATATAGATTGGGAGTTTGATGTCCCCCAGAGTATTCTTGGTCTCCCCACTGAATCCCACAAGCACTGAGGATCTTGGTATGATATCGGATTCAGGAATATTCATCTTCTTAAGGACATCAAGTTGGATGATGTTCACAGAGCTTCCTCCATCTATAAGGATCCTGCGAACAAAATGGTTAGAAATAAAAAGAGTAATAACAAGAACGTCATGATGAGGATCCTGAATGTCAACACGATCATCCTCATCAAAAGTTATGACTTTATCTTTGGTAACACTGGATGTTCGAATGGGTCTGTCTCCATTATCCATCTTGGTTTCCTTGGCATGTCTTTTGGCTGTTGAAAAGGAAGTACCACAAATGTCTGATCCTCCGGATATGAAGTTTATAACTTGTGCATCTGCTGGAGGAGCTGGAGCTTTTTCTGGGATCCTTTCAGGATCCTGGGTTCTTGATTTCTTTCGTCCCAAAAGTTCCTTTAAGTGCCTCTTGCTTAACAAGTAACCAATTTCTTTTCTAAGTGCAATACACTCTTCAGTGAGATGCCCAAAATCCTCGTGATAAGCACACCATTTTGATTTGTCTTTTGTAGCAGCTGGTTTATCACTTTTTCTTGGCCATCTAGCTTTCTCACCTAAATTCTGCATTGCAAGAATCAGTTCATTGTTATCAACTGAAAAACAGTATTCCGAGATTGGAGGATAATCCTCATCATCCTCTTCCTGTTCCACTGCATGCACATTCTGGTTATCAGATTTGTTGTATGATTTGAACTTGTTGTTCTTGAAAGAGGATCCTTGCTTTTCCTATTTTGAGGATCCTGCTAGTCTTTCCTGGATTCTTTTGTCATCCTCTAACCGGATGAACCTAAGGGCCCTGGTTCTTACTTCATCGAGATTCCTACACGGAGTCATAACAAGATCATCATAGAATAATGAATCCCTAAGCAAACCCATTTTAAAGGATTCTACAGCCGTAGCTATATCCAAGTTGGGAATATCTAAGGATTCTTTACTAAACTTAGTGATATAATCTCTAAGTGATTCATTTTGACCTTGTGTTATCCTATACAAATTACTACTTAATCGTTCAAACTTTCTACTACAAGAAAATTGGTTATTAAACAAGTTAACTAGATTAGCAAATGAAGTAATAGAGTAGGGAGGAAGACTTAGCAGCCATTTAAGAGCTGATCCTGTGAGGGTGGATCCAAATCCCTTGCATAGACATGCTTCCTTTAACCTTTTTGGGATGGGGTTAATCTCCATCCTTTCTTTGTATTGAGCTATGTGTTCTTTAGGATCTGTGGAGCCATCATATAACTTCATGGTTGATATCTGGAACCTCTTGGGTATCTCAGCATCACAAATAGGTGGTGCAAAACGAGATATCTTATGGCTCCCATCTGCAATCTCAGGATAGGCTTAACCACCCCTGGAAACTGGAGATCATATCCTTAAGCTTTTGTAACTCCCTAGCCATAGCTTGATTGATACCTGTATCCTGCATAAGGCCATGGTTAGTGGTATAAGAATTATTGAAAGTGTTACCTCCCAGTGGATTCAAACTTGGAATCCCGGATGTAAATCCATATTGTCGAGGTTCTGGTATGATTGAAGGACCAGAAGAAGCAATGGTTTGCATTGGGATGAAGTCTCCTTGATGGACATCAGAACTTCCAGGTTGCAAACTTCTTAAGGATCCTAGATCCTGCGAAGCATTGGATCCTTGATGCACTGTGAATGGGGGTCTTGGAGGATAATCCATGGATCCGAAAACCTGAGAGGATCCTTGAGGCTGAAAGGAGGATCCTTGAACCTGAGAGGATCCTTGAACCTGAGAGGATCCTTGAAGCTGAGAGGATCCTTGAACCTGAGAGGATCCTTGAACCTGCTGCGTCCCCATGTATCCTCCAGAGCTGACAAAGGATCCTTGATGCTGAGAGAAGGATCCTGCTGGTTGAAAATAGGATCCCAAGGCCTGAGACGTTGCTGAGGATCCGTAGTGCATTCCTCTTGTTCCACCCAAGTATTGGACATCTGGAGCTGCAGAATGCTGAGAGGTTATGACCGGAGTCTCGAAATTCAAAGATCTGGGCATCAATGGGGAATGATCCTCTGCTGATCTCTTCTGTTTCTTGATATCTCCAATTTCTCTGAGAATCCTTTCGTTGGTCTTGTCCTGCTGCTGTATGTGATCCTTCATCTGCAAAATTAAAGTAAAAAGATCACTAGTAGTAGGAGTATAAGATGCAGAAGAAGTTGGAGGTTTTGAGAAAATAGGAGTCGGTTTCTTCTCAGCATTCTTCTGGGATCCAGAAGGTGGTGGAGGCAAAGGTGGAACGCCCTGGGATGAATTGACCGCAGACATTGCACTATAAGTATTCTTTGCTGAAGAAGCCATCTTCTTGGTTGTAACGAACCGAAATGATCACAGAAACAAGAATTCCTTAGGGATGAAGCACCAATTGCCCCACGGTGGGCGCCAAACTGTTTTGGTCAAAAATCAAGCAATGATAATGCAACCAAACTTTCTGTTGTGAGGTGTGATGCTTGAATCAATGAACAATATTAAGGATCACTCTTAAAATGTAATGAACAACTGGCACAGGGATTTATACGAGGAAAAATCCCTTGATCAATGAATGATCTCCGGCATAAAAAACCTCGGGTGATGGAAACTACCGATCACCAACTCAGATTAAACAAGAAATGTGTTACAACTTCGGATGATAGCGAGCTAATTACAAGGATCACTATAGTGTAATGTGCAAAAAAGTGTGTAATCGCCAAGTGAATTGTCAAGAGCTGGTGAGAGCAGTTACGAGTGTGTGTGTTAAGCAAAAATTAGCTAAGTGTTTCTATTTAGCTCGCTATCCCCTTTAAAAATAGAAAATATCTAAGCTAACAAACATTCCGCATTTGGTGCAAGTCCTCCACGAACTCCATAACGTCCACTTCAGCCATGCACGTGCGGAATAAACATGGAATATGCTCCAAGAATATCGCCAAGACCAAGTCCAAGCTCGTACTCCTGCAAAACAACATCATATTCAAAGCATACAATTGTTAGTATAAGGATCCTTATGATGATCCATGATCCTGATCCTGCAATACTTCTGAGGATCACTAATTCAGACAGAAGTGAGGATCACTAAACCCAACAGCAATTGAGGATCACTGATCATTCAAACCTAACAATCCCGGATTCACAAACTTAAAGTATCATAGCTAAATTCGTAAGCGTAGTGCAATGCACCACTTAACAACATACGAGACTTTCAAGTCACTACTTTCATGACTCTTTTAGGGCATCAATTTGACCCGTTTGACTATATAGTGAAAACCATCACTTTATTAACAAGCCAAACCCAATTCCAAATCTTTATTTTGACCCGTTTGATGGTCGAGTGAACTTCGCCACTTTAAAGACACATCAAATGCATCTATTACACTACCACTCCATTTATACATTAAACCCAAACATATATGCATAATTTAACGAGACTGAAGTTACGTGCTTTTAGAGCACACCTTTCAAGCACGTATCTCCTCCTCCGGCTTGTCCGCTTGACGATCCGGATTCTTTGCCTAAACAGTTCAATTCAACTCACATTTAGAACCCTTTTGTAATTATTAACACATAAATTGCCACAATAGTCAATTATGTGTTTTTTTATCCGATTTTCAACATATTAATCCCCCACTTAGGCATTTCAACAAACACCTAGCGGGTCAAATTTTCACACAATTATTACCAAGTTCATGACTTGTTAACTTATCTAAATCAACTTTAATTAGGCAAATATACACATATTTCAACATCAATATTTCATAAATTATCTCATAAACTCAGTTTACACTAGAACAAGAGTCTTAATCATAGTGTTTATCAAGTTCTACTAACTTATTAATCACCCACTATGATGATTATGAACCTTACAAATATCATGCAAGATTTTGACAAGAAATCATCTAGGGTTTGTCCCTAAACCTCATATCACTTCCAATTTCATATTTACAACACATAATCAAGCTCAACATTCGATTTCTATCATATGCAAGGAATTTGGGTTGAATCAAAACAACCTAATTTGACATACCTTATGATCCCCTTGACGAGGTGATCACGAATCTATGTTCAGATTTCGATTTTGACTTGGTTTGAGCCTTCAATTTGTGAGTTTAGTGAGTGTTGGGGTTTTGAGGATGGGGGTCGCCCTTCTCCTGCCTTTGATCGAACCAGACACCTCAAATGGTGTGTTTGGTTTTTATTTTATTAAATTTTAATAATATAAGTTTCAATTTTAACACATAGGCCCCTCCACCTTTATTTAGTTTATATCTTTGGCATCTTAAATTCATTCATGTTTTAAAACAAGATAACTAACTAACTGGGTTATTTATTTCCTAGTTAGCTCATTCTCGTTTATTTTGTACTTTATATAATGCTAATATAAAGCCTTTTAAAATTTCGGGGTGTTACAAGAACCGTACTGATAACGTTGGAGGATTTCTTGACATTATGTTTTAACAACAAGTAGATTAATACAGTTGTGTTTTAGTATTCATGTTGGTAATGCTGGAGGATTTCTTGACGCTGTGTTTTACCATCCATGCTGGTAATTGTTTTGGTCAAAAATCACACAAGGATAATGCAACCAAATCTGATTTTGTGAGGTATGATGCTTGGTTAATTGTATGAACAACAAGTATATGAAATCAACGATGAACACCGAGATTTATACGAGGAAAAAGCCCTTGATCTTTAGAAGATCTCCGGCGTAAAAAACCTCGGGTGATGGAAACTACCGATCACCAACTATATTGCAAAAACAACAGTGATCCTTGTACAACTTCGGAAGAAAACAAGCTCAATACAATGAATTTCTAGTGTAAGTGTGTGTTTTTGCTAAGTGTTTGCAGAGAATTCGTGTTTTGTGTGGTGTGCACGAGTTATGCCTCTAATGAGCTTGTTTCCCCTTAAAAAGATAAGAAATAAACAACTAACTAACTTCCCGAAAAAGGTGGAAGTCACCCATGACCACCACTAATGGTTATTTCTTCAATATGGACGTGCCTAAAAGCATATTCCACGAGATTCCAGCAAAGAAGTGGTCCACTACGTCCATTACCTGCATTTACACATTAAAAACGTGCAAAACATAAAGGATCCTGATCCTCAGACTCGTGATCCTCAGACGCGTGATCCTCAGACTCTGGATCCTTAGACTCTGGATCCTCAGACTATCTGCATCATCCATTAAGGACCCGTGATCCATGCCCAGACTCAGGATAGATGATCCTTAGCATAAAATTCATGCCCTAACAATTGCCCCCAATATGGCAGTTGTGATAAGGATTCACAGCTGTCATATTTCCGTCAGAAGCGGACTAGCCGTTGCTGCTGGTAACTAGTTGTTACACTGCCTGTCGTCACTGATAAGACCTGCAATAATCATCATTGCAGAATATAGAGTTAGAGATAACTCCTCAAGTGCCTTTACAGACAAGAAGATCCTTCTGTTTGTGGAGAATGAATCCTCCTTCACAGTTCGCTATTAACCTTCCTGCACTTTAATTTCTGCATAGACACTTTAACTGTTAGATAGCCCTATCTGGCCTGGGTGGATGGTCCACGATTTTGCTGGTGAAATCCAGGCCGGATGATTTTGATACATAATGAATGGGTAATGACATTAAACATTTTTAGCTACAACTGTTTTTTTTTCCTCTTTATTTTTCATGTATGCTTTCTATTTTCAAAGATATCATCGCCAAACAACTGGAAAGTTATTGGAAATCTGATGATCATGTTAAACTTTTAACAGAAAACTTGAAGTGTTCGAACAAATGTGGATCAATGACCCTTAACCAAAAAGGATAAGAGACAACTTACAGCTTTGAAAAAGTTAGAATATAACATACCAGAGAATCCAAGTTAGGATTCTATATCCTTGTAAATTATTGCTGAATAAGCAAACTATGAAAAGTAAAGCTTCTAGGATCAAGGATCCTTATCGTCAGAACTTGTATAACTTTAGACAGTAGTTTCTAGGGTGAAGGATCATGGATCCTTGAACAATAGGCAGGATAATGGGTGGTGGATGGATCCTCTGTTTGGGGGATGAAGCCACTCGTTATCCTTCCGTCTTTTATTTTCTGCACTACAAAGACCCGTAAACAATGGACACCCTTTGCCAACCCATGTGGACGGGCCACGTTTTGCTGGTAGAAACGTGGGTTGGCAATTTTGACAACCTTAAGGGGTTGAACATTTTGTGAATAAAATAACTCTTAACTTTCTGGCTATTTCCCGTGTTGTTATTCTTGTATATCCTTTAAATTTTCAATTGTTTTGATATATACTTGTCTGAATAGAAAAAGTTAAACAAATTAAGTTTAAAAATTTTAGGATATGATCCAGGATCAAATATCCTATAGTCGAAAAGTTCCGAAAAGTAATATATTTTAAGGATCATAAGTTCAGTTGTCAAAGTATAAGGGTTATTCAAATGAATAATGAATAAAATCAAAATAGTTAAGGATCATACCTGAGAATCCAAGTTAGGATCCTAACCTTTATCATTATAAACAGGATAACCATAAGACAAACCTTAATGGAAGGTAAGGATCAAGGATCCTTGGTCGTTTGTCTCCAAAAACCTGAAATAGGATACAACTTGGGACTAAGCCAATATAAGATAAGAGTTAGTAACTGGGGACAAGCCCAACAAACTGGGGACAAGCCCAAATAAACTGGGGACAAGCCCAAATAAACGGATGTAAACTAGGGTCAAGCCCATATAAACGGATGTAAACTGGGGTCAAGCCCATATAAACGGATGTAAACTGGGGTCAAGCCCATGTAAACGGATGTAAACTGGAGTATGGCCCTCACTGGCAACTATCCAAACTTGAGCGACATGAAAATGCCGAAACCTTAGCTAACGTGAAAACGTTAGAAACCTTAGGAACGGATGTATGGTACGTCTACCATTATACGTAGGATCCTAGGTATAGCCAGTACAATGGAATTATCAGCCCCTAAAGCGAGTACTGGTCCCACTGCCATGAACTATACCAGGATCATCATGCGCTACTGGCGAAACTTGGGACAGGCCTAAACTGGGGACAAGCCCAAAACTGGGGATAAGCCCATAAACTTTGGAGAGTTGGCCAACCACTTTGATCTTCTGTAAAATGATAACAACTCTGCAAAAGCTTAAACTTTGTGAAAATAGATGTTAATTGATTAACATCTTTAACTTATGATAAGTAATAAGTATAAAATGAATGAAAATGAAAATGAAAGTAATGTGTTACCAAATGTAGAATCATATATCCTTTGAGGATCCTGGATCCTTAATCAGAATACCGGTATCGCTGAGGATCCCTGATCCTTCTTACTTAAAGTGTTTTTTGAGATGAACAGCATTCCAAGCTCTTGGTAGGAGATCACCATCCATTGTTAACAAATGATATGCCCCCTTTCCTGATTCAGCTTCAATTAGATAGGGGTCTTCCCACTTTGGTGCTAGCTTGCCATCAGAAGGATTTGTAGTGTTCTGGAATGCTTTTCTTAGCACAAAATCACCAACTTGAAATCTTCTAATCCTGACATTCTTGTTGTATGCTCCAGCCATTCTTTGTTGATAACTGGCCATTTCCTTTTTTCTGACTTTGAGCAAAAGCTTCTTCTTAGGATGCAGTTGTTATGTTGGTTGGTGTAGAATATTACTCTGTCTTTGACAAGCATCACATTTCTTTGTGTATTCCACAGCATACATCTTCATGGTAGACCAATAGTATCCTGTTCTAAGGATCCTTGAGAACAGTGCCCTGCCCCTAGTGTGGTTTCCACAGTCTCCTTGACTTTGAAAGCTTTAGGATTTTGTCCTGTAGGGATCTCTCCATGTTGTATATATCTTAGGATTAGAAGGATCCAGGATACTGAATTCGACTGTGCAGGATCACCAGGTATGATTGTAGAATCCTCCACTATCTCCATGGCTATGTGATCCTCAATTGCAGGAGTTAAAACATGGGTGATGAGTATTTTTCACATCTTCTGGCATCTTTAGGAATGATCCAAGGTTAGTTAAAGCGTCAGCTTCTGCATTTTCTTCCCTGGGTACCTGTGGTAGACTGAAAAAAGCAAAAGAATCTGCCAGTTTCCTGACTCATGATTAATGGTTTGGAATTCACATGCAATGGATTGGGGTATAATGTCCCCCTGTGGCGATTTTAGTAGTGTGCTTTGTCTAGTTCCTTTAACATCTGAAGCTCCATCCGTGAGGAGTGTCTAAGGATCCTTGGTCTTCTCAAGTTGTTGAACTTCTAATTCAGCTTCCCTTTGTAGATCACTACTGAAATCAGCCACAAAGTCAGCTAAAGCTTGGGACTTGATGGCAGTCTTGGGTTCATACTTAATGTCATATGCAATAAGCTTGATTGCCCACTTTGCCATTCTACCTGACATTTGAAGTTTCCTGAGAACATTCTTGATAGAAAGGTTAGTTTTCACAATAATGGTGTGAGGTTCTAAATAATGTCTATGTTTAGCAGAAGCCATAATTAAATCAAGAATTAATTTCTCTAAATGAGAATACCTGGCCTCAGCATCAAGTAGAATTTTACTTACATAGTATACCGGATGTCGAGAGCCTTGATGATCCTTAACTAGGATCACACTTACTGCTTTAGCTGAAACAACTAAGTATAAGGATAATGACTCTCCATTTTCTGGTTTCATCAAGGCTGATGGTGAGGATAGATCATCCTTAAGAACCTTGAGTGCAGCTTCATGCTTATCAGTCCACTCAAACTTGCCTTGAGCAATTTGTCTACCTCTTCTTGGATAATGACATTCCTTTCAAGTGCAAACTTTCTCCTGTCATATCTTCATGTTTCCAAGCGAAGGTAGATTTTCTTCTTTCCAAGAAGGATACTAAATCCTGCTCAATACTGTCTAGGATCCCGGATCCTATAAAAATTTTGGATTCAGGATCCTCTGGGTTCAACAGAATATCCTTGACGTCTTGCTCTCTTGCCTCCATGACGTCTTGCTCCTTGGAGGTTGGCTTCATTGAAGAAGTGTAACAGTTCTTTGCCTCCTGCTGATCACTTTCTATCTTCACCATATCTCATAGAGTTGGGAACTTGACACATTGATGATATGTTGAGGGGGACTGCCTTCATATCGTGTATCCATTGGCCTGCCAAAGATAACATTACAGCAAGATAAGCAATCAATAACATAGAATTTTTTTTTAACATAATTCACTCCCTCTATGTAGATAGGAAGTTTGGTGTCCCCCAATGTAATCTTTGTCTCTCCACTGAATCCCACAAGGACAGATGATCTTTGGACAATATCGGATTCAAGGATGTCCATTCTATTGAGGACATCCAACTGGATTATGTTCACTGAGCTTTTCCCATCAATGAGAATCCTGCGAACAAAATGGTTAGATATAAATAATGTAATAACTACACCGTCGTGATAAGGATCCTGAATGTCCGCACAGTTATCCTCATATATCACTTTCTGCTGGGTAAGGATGGAGGTCCGAACAGGTCTGCCCCCATTCTCCATCTTTGTTTCCTTTGCACGTCTCTTAGCTGCTGAGAACCTCCGGAGATGAAATGGATGATTTGAGCATCGGATGGTGGAGGAGGAGCTTTTTCAGGAACTTTCTTAGGATACTTGATCCTTGACTTTTTCCTTCCGAGCAATTCCTTCAAGTATCCTTTGCTCAAAAGATAACCTATCTCCTTCCTTAATGCTATGCACTCATCTGTGAGATGACCAGAATCCCCATGGTAAGCACACCATTTTGATTCGTCTTTGGTGGTAGGCGGTTTGTCATTCTTCCTTGGCCACCTAACCTTGTCACCTAAACTCTGCATAGAAAGGATTAGTTCATTATTATCAGCAGAAAAACAATATTCAGAAATTGGAGGATAATCCTCATCATCCTCTTCCTGTTCTGCAGCATGCACATTCTGGTTATCAGATTTGTTGTATGATCTGAACTTATTGTTCCTGAATGAGGATCCTTGCTTCTCTTGCTTTGAGGATCCTGACAATCTCTCGTGGATCCTTTTGTCATCCTCTAAACGGATGAACCTAAGGGCCCTGTTTCTTTCCTCATCTAAGTTCCTGCAAGGGGTCATGACAAGATCATCATAGAACATTGAATCCCTAAGCAAACCCATTTTAAAGGCTTCTAGAGCTGTAGCAATATCTAAGTTAGGGATTTCTAAGGATTCTTTACTGAATTTAATTATGTAATCTCTAAGTGATTCATTTTGACCTTGTGTTACCCTATATAGATCACTAGTTAATCGTTCAAATTTTCTACTACATGAAAATTGGCTATTAAACAAATTAACTAGATTAGCAAATGAAGTAATAGAGTAAGGAGGAAGACTTAGCAGCCATTTTAATGTTGATCCGGTAAGTGTGGATCCAAAGCCCTTGCACAAGCAACCAGATTTGGTGTCTGAAACCTCTTCGGTATCTCTCCTGAATGATTCAAGTTTGGAATTCCAGATGTGAATCCATGTTGGCGGGATTCTGGCATAACCGAGGGACCAGAGGAAGCAATGGTCTGCATTGGTATGAAGTCTCCTAGATAAACATCTGAACTTCCGGGTTGCACACTCCTTAAGTATCCTTGATCCTGGAAGATGTTGGATCCTTGAAGTACTGTGAATGTAGGTCTTGGAGGATAATCCATGGATCCGGAAACCTGAGATGAAGATCCTTGACCTGGAAGGAGGAACCTTGAACCTGAGAGGATCCTTGAACCTGAGAGGATCCTTGAACCTGGGAGGAGGATCCCTGAACCTGAGAGGATCCTTGAACCTGAGAGGATCCTTGAACCTGATAGGATCCTTGAACCTGAGAGGATCCTTGAACCTGAGAGGATCCTTGAACCTGAGAGGAGGATCCCTAAATTGGCTGCGTCCCCATGCATTCTCCTAAACTGGTGAAGAATCCCTGATGCTGAAATGAGGATCCTGAAGGCTGGAAAGAGGATCCTCAAGCCTGAGACATTACCGATGATCCAGAACGCATTCCTATTGATGCACCCTGGTATTGGACATCTAGAGCTGCAAAGTGCTGGGAAGTTATGACCGGAGTGTCGAAATTCAGTGACCTCGACATCAAAGGGGAGTGATCCTCTGCTGATTTTATCAATTTCGCGAAGGATCCTGCCATTAGTTTTGACCTGCTGCATGTGATCCTTCATCTGCACAATCAAAGCATAAAAATCACTGTTAGTAAGTGTAGAGGAAGAAACAACAGTTGGTTTTGTGAAAACGGGGGTTGTCTTTTTCGGAGAATTCTCAGCATTCTTCTGGAATGCAAGGGGGAGATGATGCAAAGGCGGAATGCCCTGTGAAAAAGTGGCCGCCGACATAGAACTTGGAGAAGTTCTCCCTGAGAAACCATGTGGTTGAAGGTAATGAACCGAAATGAATGAAATGAACAAAATTTCTCAGAATTGAAGCACCAATTGCCCCGCGGTGGGCGCCAAACTGTTTTGGTCAAAAATCACACAAGGATAATGCAACCAAATCTGATTTTGTGAGGTATGATGCTTGGTTAATTGTATGAACAACAAGTATATGAAATCAACGATGAACACCGAGATTTATACGAGGAAAAAGCCCTTGATCTTTAGAAGATCTCCGGCATAAAAAACCTCGGGTGATGGAAACTACCGATCACCAACTATATTGCAAAAACAGCAGTGATCCTTGTACAACTTCGGAAGAAAACAAGCTTAATACAATGGATTTCTAGTGTAAGTGTGTGTTTTTGCTAAGTGTTTGCAGAGAATTCGTGTTTTGTGTGGTGTGCACGAGTTATGCCTCTAATGAGCTTGTTTCCCCTTAAAAAGATAAGAAATAAACAACTAACTAACTTCCCGAAAAAGGTGGAAGTCATCCATGACCACCACTAACGGTTATTTCTTCAATATGCACGTGCCTAAAAGCATATTCCACGAGATTCCAGCAAAGAAGTGGTCCACTACGTCCATTACCTGCATTTACACATTAAAAACGTGCAAAACATAAAGGATCCTGATCCTCAGACTCGTGATCCTCAGACGTGTGATCCTCAGACTCTGGATCCTCAGACTATCCGCTTCATCCATTAAGGACCCGTGATCCATGCCCAGACTCAGGATAGATGATCCTTAGCATAAAATTCATGCCCTAACAGTAATGCTGGAGGATTTCTTGACATTGTATTTTAACAGCAAGCAGATTAATACAATTGTGTTTTAGCATTCATGTTGGTAATGCTGGAGGATTTCTTGACGCTGTGTTTTACCATCCATGCTGGTAATGCTGCAGGATTTCTTGACATTGTGTTTTAACAGCAAGTAGATTAATATCGTTGTGTTTTAGCATTCATGCTGGTAATGCTGGAGGATTTATTGACACCGTGTTTTACCATCCATGCTGGTAATGCTGGAGGATTTCTTGACATTGTGTTTTAACAACAAGCAGATTAATACCATTGTGTTTTAGCATTCATGCTAGTAATGCTGGAGGATTTCTTGACGCTGTGTTTTACCATTCATGCTGGTATGATGTGTGACATTTGTCACGATGTGTTTTCTCTGATGTTGTGTTTCTTCATGAAGGATAGAAGGAAGAGAGAGAGAGAGAGAGAGAGAAGAGAGAAAGGGAGATAGAGAGAGAGAGGAAAAAAATCACAAGAAACGTGGGGTGGTTTATGGAATGACAGTTATTTCCATATTTAAAACAAGCTAAATGACATATCTACCCCCGATTAATTAAATAATCTATTTTTAAGAAATACATATTACCGAAATGCCACCAAGATGATCTCAACCATTAAACACACTCATTGGATGGCCCAGATCGCTTCCTAGACTTTCTAGGAAAAACACACTTTCCGCAGGATCCCCACTCAATTTTATATATATATATATATATATATATAGGGTTAGGATCGTGTGAGAAGTACTAGGCTAATTGAGAAATTTGAGAAGCATTCTGGACCACACATTTTCCCTAACCTTTTTGTAATATACACATATGTGTAGTTTAAAATTGACTATATACACATGTGCATAATTCAAGATTTGACAATATACATATATGTATATACTTAATTTTAAACTATACATATATGTATATACACATTTTCCCTAACCTTTTCAAGTTCTTAAACAAACGGAGTGACTAGTTTTGCAACGTATTCAAAACCATTGTAATATGTTGCTAAGTTTACAATGTTTTTAATGTGTTAATTAATGCAGGGGCGGATCTACTGCCACCCGAGGGTGGGCGAGCACCCACCTTGAAAAAAACACCATAAAGGTTACACGTACGTCAAAATCCCAAGTGCCTCCTATGAAACTTTCATACCGCCCCCATGAAATTGCAGTGAAAATGGAAGAGTGTAGAGAAAAGTGAAGATACAAGAATAAAATCTTTTTTCGGTAGCCAGGGGTTCATTAAGATTTTTCTCCGGCCAACAAGATAGACAGAGATGTAAATTGGTCTGCATTAGAGAAGGAGAAGGGAAGGAGAGAATGATTTTTTTTTTATTTTATGCAAGTATTGGCCCAGTTGGGGGTGTCATAACAGCCCACCAAGATCTAATATTTTAATCCATTATTTTTTTCTTATTTGAGCTGTTTTGTCTTTTTCGTTGGTCTGTGTTGCAAAGTAGCAAGAATGTTTATCTATTTTTTTCATATTTTTTTACAGTAAACCTTCTAATCAAATAGTAAAGCCTCTAAAGATTTTATTTATTTTATTGTATGAGTAGATTTGGTTTTTACTCAAAATATCCGGATTTATTATTTTATTTGATGGTTTTATTTATTATTATTATTTAATCACCCATCTAAACCTTGTCTCCGTTAGAGAAAAGTAATATTATTCTATCGATTTATTACGTTATGGCTGGATTTCAAAAATAAAAATCCGTAGAGAGCAATTTTAGATATATTGTAATTCAATTATGTTTTTTAGTGAAAAATGGTGAATTTTTATTATGTATTTAAAAATTTAATTAGGTTTAATCTTTTTAGCATGTGACCCAACCTGAATAGACCATTTTTTTTAATATTTAACGATAGATGAACGACCCCTAAAAATTTCCGCCCCATGAAAAAAAATTGTGTATGCCACTACTTTAAGGCAAATTGGAAATAAATAATCCCACCTATCTAACTTTGGCCAATAATAACCCAAAGTCAGTTATTAGCCGAAAATAATCTGACCTCGTCCATTTTTTTAAATACTCCACCGTTAAATGAACCTAACGTCGTTACATAAAAGGGTGACATGGCCGCCACTTGTTAAATGACTCAAATGACATGGCTTATTTTAAATGACATGGATTATTTTAATCTCTTATTGGTTTTGTTGACTCGGTATAAAAGGGGCATTGGCCCCCACTTAACACACCAGATGATCAAACACCAACATGAACCCTAATTCTACACATTCATAAGCGAACCCTAAATCTTCAATCGATCCCAATAACGAAAATATGAGTTCATCATCAACATCAATTAGGGTTTACAATACTTCTCAATTAGGTCAATTAAACATCGGAGATTCATTTTGTCTGTCTTCCAAAGAGGCTGTTTGGTTTAATTGGAACAAAATCGCATCCGAATCGAATAGATACGAGAAAGCCTTCGCAGAGATTTCAGATGATGAAATTGAGACCACTGATATCGGTGATCCTGTTAAAGGTTTGATTTTTATGAAATTACACATCTTGGTTACGATTTTGCAATTGAATATGTGATTTCTGTTGCTCTTTAGTTTTTATTTAAAAATGTGTGCTTTTTGGTGTTTCTGTTTTGTTAATTTATGTTTGCAGAGTTTGGTTTTGTTGTTATGGGGCATGACCAGAAGAAATTGATGTAGGACATGAGAAACTACAATTGGTTTCTTGAAGAACCTAACAAGGATAGCGATGAAGATGATGAGAAACCAAAAAGAGATTAAAATAATCCATGTCATTTAAAATAAGCCATGTCATTTGAGTCATTTAACAAGTGGCAGCCACGTCACCCTTTTGAGTAATGACGTTAGGTTCATTTAACGGTGGAGTATTTTACAAAAAAAATGGACGAGGTCGGATAATTATCGGCTAATAACTTACTTGAGATTATTATTGGCCAAAGTTAGATAGGTGGGACTATTTATTTCCAATTTGCCCAGATTTAATGACCGTAATTTTCTACTCCCTTTATCCTCCAACAATCTCGCTACCATCTTCTCTCTATTTGACCAGCATCATTGCCATAGAAAGTTTATTCATTTGTGTATTTATGTATTCTTAATTTACTACGCAAATGGGTTTCATGTAGTTATACCATGTACATAAAGTGAGTTATGTGCTTACGTATGTTGTATGTTGTATTATGTTGGTTGTATGGTGTAGTTTTTTAAAACCATTTGAGCTGATAAAAACCACCAGCTATGTAGCTTGGCGGAGAACCCTCACCTCAGTTTCTAACTTTCTATACATCTACATGCACATATAACCAATATAGCAACTTTGGTGCCTCTCTCTCCTTCTTCATCTTCTTCCCCATAAACTGATTCTTTCTCCATCTTTAGTAACAACAATTGTAATGAAGAAACCACTGAAGGTTTCTAGAATCCGAGGGAAGTGAACCATAACACTATCTCTTTTCTCTATCATCTCTCTCTTTTAAGAAAGAAACATCGTGTGAGTGATGCCGCCAGATCTGGTACCGTCATTTCAAGATCTGGTCTGTATAGAGCAGACCTCATGGTGTCTTTTGGTGTTTGGTTGCCACATTTTGTGTTTGGGGTTTTAAAACCTCAATGATTTGACAATCTTGAACCTGAGGTGTTTAGCCAAACCTTAAAGGCTATGATGGTTTTGTTCGAGCCTCTTTTATTTTCCTAAAAACTATGCACCTAAGGTGTCTGAAATGAAACATGGTATCTTTTGGTGCTCGGTGTCACATTTTGTGTTTGACGTTCTAAGACCTCTAGTATTTGATATTCTTGAAGCTGTGATGTGTAGCCGAGCTTCTATGCTATGATGGTTTTGCATGAGCGTGTATTGTTTGCCTAGAAATTGTGTACCTAAGGTGTTTGATGAAATGCTTTCATTGATTCATTATTTCACATTTATGTGTTATGGTGTCACAAGATTTCACTACCCATCATCTATTATAATAATATTTAAATTATATAATGAGACTTAAAAAAAGAAAAGTAATAGTGGGTGAAGTGGATTTTTTTGATTGGGTCTTGGAATTAAATCATCAGCAAAGTGTTGTGGAGATTATTGGCGTGAGCCCATTCATGCCTTGAAGCTTCACAATAATTTTCACAAACCTTGGGTTGTTGTCCCGGCGTGAAGAAGGTTATGTGGCAATAGAAGTGAGCCCATAACATATAGAATAATAGAGTGAATTTGGAGGATTGTCCTTTATTTTTATACTCATTTTCAGGCGCTGTCCTTTATATTCAAAATTGACGAGTTTTGTCCTTTATGTTTTCATATCATACACGTTTTGTCCTTTAGGCCTAACCCTGTTAGTTTTTTCAGTTAAATTTAGTCATATGCTTTGCACATGAGGGCATTTTTGTCAATTCAAAGGTAAGTTCAACGGCATATTTGCAGCTCAAAGCTTCTGTAACCCTTGAATTGATAAAAATGCCCTCACAGTGGCGGACCCAAAAATTATTTGCTGGGGGTGCGGATGAGTGGTTCAAGCATATTTTCACGGGGTGCGATCGGGTTTTTTGTCTAAAAAATACACTATTTTTTTTTTCAAGGGGTGCGCCCGCCCACCCTGGGCTTCACCTAGGTCCGCCCATGTGCCCTCATGTGAAAAAGCACATGACCAAATTTAACTGAAAAAACTAACTGGGTTAGGCTTAAAGGACAAAACATGTATGATATGAAAACATAAATGACAAAACTCGTCAATTTTGAATATAAAGGACAACGCCTAAAAATGAGTATAAAGATAAAGGACAATCCTTGAAACTTTATAAACTTTTGGAGCACTTGTTTATTCTTGTATTTTTTTAATGCATTTGCACATCATCACATTATGAAACTTTAGAAGCACTAGACACCGTACGCACAGTACTCTTGACCGCTAATTTTAACTCTGACCACTAGTTCAACAAGCGACGCTTGCTTATTTAAATTTAGAGTTAATTGCCATTTTAGTCCCTGTGGTTTGGGCCATTTTGCTAGTTTAGTCCAAAGGTTTCATTTTTAATATCTGGATCCAAAAAGGTTTCATCGTTGCCATTTTGGTCCAACTGACTTAACTCTATCTATATCTGTTAAAGCTGCCAAGGGCATTTTTGTCAGATATGGATGGAGTTAAGTCAGTTAGACCAAAATGAAATGACAAAAATGCCCTTGGCAGCTTTAACAGATATGGATGGAGTTAAGTCAATTGGACCAAAATGGCAATGATGAAACCTTTTCGGATCCAGATGTTAAAAATGAAACCTTTGGACTAAACTGGCAAAATGGCCCAAACCACAGGGACTAAAATGGCAATTTACTCTTAAATTTAAATTACAAAACATTAAACATAATATAAATTTATAATCTTTAGAGTAAACTGCCATTTTGTTCTCTGAGGTTTGGCCACTTTTATCACTTTAGTCCAAATTTGAAACCTTTTGCATCTAGATCCCTGTGGTTTCATTTTTTGTCATTTTAGTCCAAAAATGAAATCAGCTAATATTTCTCAAAGTAAATCCTGGTTTTATGTCCTTTTTCCTCAGGGGCAAAATGGTCATCTCTTCATCTTTGCATCTCTCTTTTTCTCACTTTTCCTTTCAACCCATCTCTCTCTACATCTCTGCATCTCCTAAACTCCCACCCACCACAAGTACCACCCCCACCACCATCAACACTAGGCACCGCCATCAACACCCACCCCACACCACCGCCACTACCCACGCCGCCTCCCACCCCACCACCGTCAACTACAGATTCAGTCGAGTCGATTAGGTTGATTTGATTTCTTTTAACAAATACATATCGATGACCACACATTCATCATATCAGTAACCAGTTCAATGCATAAACATATTTTGGCTACGAATCAAATAGCAAAGGATGCTAAATCTAGAGAAGATGATTCATATAACAAATTCAAAATTAGGAAGTTACCAATAAGTAGTAACTGTCAGATGAGAAGAAAATTCCACAACAGATTGTTACTTAAAATAATTAGGGCATCAAAATTGATAACAAAATGAGGAAACAGATATGTGAACAATGGACCTAAGATCATATGGAGGATTATTAGGGCAACAACCCCCATATACGATTTGACCACCACCGTTCGCATCCTCCACGTTCAAACACCACCGCCGCAAACTCCACCCGCAACCACCGCCATTCCAACCTCCATTTTTTTCCAACCACCACTTGCTCGAACCACCACCACCGTTCATCATCATCACCATCCGGATAGAAACCACCACCCATCGCCGCTAAGGGAGGCCGTCGAAGTGTGTTCGGATTCCTCTCTCTCCTGATTCTCTTTCAACCGATCACTCTCCTTGTATGTGGGGGAGTAAAATGAAAACAACGATGATACATTAGGAGACGTGACGATGGCGAAATGGTAGGGGTGGTAGTTGATGGCGGTTTGGGGATCCGGTGGTGTTGGGGCTCGATTCAGTGGTGGTGGCTGGGATACGGTGGTGGTGGAAGTTGGCTGGGATACAGCGGTGGTGGTGGTGGAGGTTGATTGAAGAGAGAGAGGGAGAGGGTGGGGATAGTTAAAAGGAAGAAGATGACCTATGCATACATATAAGACTGTGGGGTATCGGGCGGGGGTTGGGGCGTGGGTTGGGTACAAACGCCCAAGTCACCACCCCGGGTGGACTTGGGTTTCGGCGTGGCCCCTTGGGCTGGGGTTTCAGCTCGGGCGTTGGGCGGGCTTAGCGGTCTTCCGTGGTCGGCTCTCATTGGTTGGGTTGGCTAGGCTATAGGTGGTTAGGTTTTTTTTTGTGTATTTTTATAATAATTGAAAAAAAAATTATAACACGTGGCCAACCCACGTGGGCTAGCCAACGCCCCGCCATACCGACCCAACATGCAACTGACCAACGGTGCCCCTCGAAGTTCACGTGTCAACTCATTCCCCAAACCCCTGCCCCACCATACCCCACGGTCTAACCAGGTTTGCTTTTGGACAAATGATTATTTTGCTCATGAGGAAAAGAACAAAAACCCAAGTTTTTTTTTTTTAAAATCTGAGCTGACTTTCAAAAAAATGAAACCACTGGAACACAGATACAAAATATTTAAAATTTGAACTAAAGTAGCAAAAATGGTGGACCAAAATGGCAGTTTACTCTAATCTTTTAATTGTAACTTGCCATAACTACAAACTTACCAAATTCGTGTGGTACACTATCACTTATTATTTTTTAGTTAATCGCTACTTGAAGAAAGAGATTGCTTCAAACGTTGACAATGAACAATTGAACACCTCATAATCCCCTTTCAAACCCTAATTCCCAATTCTTCCCAATCCTTCAAATTCTCTCAAATCCAAAATCCCTAATCTAATCTATGGCCTCCAGTTCCACCGTTTCTCCACCAACAAATCACACCAGATACGACGTTTTCATAAGCTTTAACGAAGACACTCGCTTCTCCTTCACCGATCACCTCTACGAGGCCTTAATCGGTGCAGGAATCAGAACTTACAGAGACAATTCACTCAACGATTCAACCGTTAGAACCTCGGAACTCGAGAGAGCAATCACGGTATCTAGGGCTTCGATAGTCGTCTTGTCGAAAAGTTATCTAGTTGATAGTTCCTCTCTTGATGAGCTGCGGTTGATTATGGAGCGGAGAAAGGGGTTTTATCATGTGGTTGTGCCGGTTTTTTATCATGTTGATCCGGTTGAGCTTAGGAGAGAGGAGAGTGTTTGTGAGTTGGAAGTGTTTCGCAAGGCGGAGTGGGCGGATAAGGTGGAGCAGTGGAAGGTTGCGCTTATGGAAGTTGCGCATTTGAGTGATAAGGCGGTTTCGGGGTATGTATTCTATGTTTTGACCGGTTATTTATCATCTCGGAAATACATATTAAATGAGTGCTAGTTTATTTGATTGATGATTACTAGTGTTATAATTAGTGAAAGGCCATAGTTTAGTTTGGAAATAAGTTTTCGACACTATAGGTTCTTTCGTTATATATGAATTAGGATCCTGTTGGGTGCAATCATAGTAAAGCTGTTTTTATCTTCAAAAACTCTGTTAGGAACGCTACGGTTATATTCCTTATTGTTTTGACCATAAAATGTCTCATTGTTGGACGCGGTCTGTGTCAGGAAGCTGACTTGAATAGCTAATAACTGTAGGGGTTTATTAGTTCACTTAACTAGAGTTTTGTGTGAAAAAACATATAGGGTAAATTATCATTTTAAAACTGAAACTTGTTTTCGCATTCTATTCGGTTTGACGCAACTGCTCTTGGGAAGGCTTGCCAAATGTTCCCGCCTCCCAGAATTAAAGTTAAAGGCCGATTTGGTATATGGTTTAAAAAGTGTTTTTGACTAATGTTAAATGTCTAATATGCCCCCCCTTAATAGAGCACAATCGGAATACCTTGTGAACCGCAATTTGTCGCACCAATAAGTCGATAAAGTAGTAAAATGTAACCCGAATGTTTGTAGTAAAGGAAATATTGCATTTTTTGGCCAACCCAAACTAGGTAGTAGTACTTCTATCTTGGGTAGGAGGGAGTAGATGTTTATTAGCGTTGCAAAATTTTGGTGTCACACATCGTGTTCAATCATTCGGGCATCATAAATTTACAGCACGTCTTTTTGTTAGATGGCGAACTGCTGACGTTGCATAATGTGCATATGAATAACAGTAGCTCTAGGGTACATGCTTATTGTTAATGTATAAATTGCATCTGATTCCATGCCCCAAGTAACATTTCTCGGGCAAGGAAAACTCTATGTTATAAACCTAGTTAATGATTTTTTATGTATTTTCTTCTGCTAAAAATGCTTTGTTAACAGAAAGTAACACTTGTTGTGTTTGGACTTGAATCCACAACCTCTTCTTTTATTACTTTTAATCCTAACTTAAAGCAAGTTATTTTTTTTATTGAAATACTTCAATGATTGTAGTCATTATCACACTTCTATTATTCCAGGCCTGAAACGAAGTTTATTGCGGATATTGTTAATACCATTGGCAATAAGCTAGGTCTCAAGTTAGTATCTAGTCCACCACATCTAACTGGAATGGACACTCGAGCCGAAGATATTAATCTATGGATGAAAGATAAGCAAGATGCTCAAGTTCTTGCAATTTGTGGACCGGCAGGAAGCGGAAAGACAACACTAGCCAAATATATTTATGATACCAACTTGCTAAAGTTTGAAAGCAGTAGTTTTCTTGAAGACATTGGAAAGATTTGTGAACAAACATGTGGTTTATGTGCATTACAAGAACAACTTCTTTCAGACATTTTAGAGGACAAGAGAAAAGAACTTGATGTTAATTCATATAAAAGTCAGATCGAAAACGCCTTACGTAAGAAACGGGTGCTTATTGTTCTTGATGACGTCGATAAAGAAGAACAAGTAGAAGCTTTACTTGGAATGGAAGAGATTAATACAGAAAGCAAAATTATTATAACAAGTAGGCTTCCAGATATACAAACATTGTTTAGATCTAGATCTCGCAGGTGTAAAGAGCACAAACTTAAGTTACTAAATGAACATGAGTCATTAGCGCTTTTAAGTTGGTATGCTTTTGGTTCTAAAATTCCCATGGAAGGTTTTAAGGAGCTTGCGTTAAAAGCCGCACATTACTGCGCGGGAAATCCGCTGGCTCTTAAATTGTTGGGTTCTTTATTTGTTAACGCTAAAGACTCACGGAAACGAACGAACATAGAATATTGGATGAGCACATTGAATTTATTAGAAAGAGAGCCTAATTACAGGATAGAAGGTATTCTCCGCATGAGCTTCGAGTATTTGCCGTTTATCACTTACCGAGAGTTGTTCTTGCATATTGCTTGTTTCTTTATCGGAGAAGATGAAGATTATGTGGTGAAGATATTGGAGCCTGATTATTGTGCAACAGCCGGGATTGTAACGTTAATTAATAGATGCCTTCTTACGGTTTCACCGAGCAAAAAACTGATGATGCATGGATTGTTTATCGAGATGGCAAGAAGGATGGTGCTTGACGAATCGCCCACGAACCCTGCAAAACGCAGTAGAGTTTGGTGTAACGAGGACTCTTACACTCTGTTGAGACAAGGAATGGTAAGATATGCTATATATATGTGTATGTATAAGATTTACTCTCTCTCTCTCTCTCTCACTCAATTAACGTTCTCTAAATTTTATTAGGGTTCAGAAACCATAGAAGGCCTAGCGCTTGACATGCGAATGGTGAGGGAAGAGAAGCATAATACGGTAATTCTTGTGGAGTGAAAATTACTGTCTTATTTCAGATGAAGAATTAGTTAGATCTTTATAAAATGCTTTATAACTATATTTTAGTAACAAAATTCTGAAGATTTATGATATTATTTAGGCATTCAAGGGAATGTTACTAGATTCCGCATACATATCTAATGTCTCCCCCACTCAAGTGTCCGGTTTAACTTTTAACAACATTTAGCATGTCTCGATGGGTGCGGGGGGGGGGGGGGGGGGGGGGGTCTTAGTTGCTTGAACCTTTGTAATGTATGCATTTAGGAGACTGTTTCTTGAGGTATGTTTGGAACAATTGACTCTAAAAGAGGTGCTAACTAAACCACTTTGCAGCAGCCAATGGCCTTCGATGCTGATTCACTCGCAAAGATGGATAATCTAAAGTTGCTCCAGCTCAACTATGTGGAATTATCGGGATCCTACGACGATTTCCCAGAAGATTTGAGATGGCTTTGTTGGCACGGGTTTCCGTTAAGAACCCTACCTTCTGAATTATTCATGGGGAACTTGGTCGCTATAGACATGAGTTATAGCAAACTCGAAGTATTTGAACCACCCACGGTAGGTATTTTTCACTGTATTTCACTAAAGTAGACGGATAGTCCTTGTGGTTGACCAAAATTTTGGATCTGGTCCCTAGCTTTCCAAAAGTGCATGGATGGTCCCTGTGGTTTGCACTTTGAACACATTAGTCCCCAAGCTTTTTAAAAGTACATGGATGGTCCCTGTGGTTTTCACTTTGTAACACATTTAGTCCCTAAAAACCACAGGGACCATCTGTGTACTTTTAAAAAGCTAGGGACCAAATCCAAAATTTTGGTTAACGAGAGGACCATCCGTGTACTTTACTCTTTCTTTAATTTCTTTTGTCTTTCAATTTGTTAGCTCTTGAAGATATGATAAAACTAAATTTCGTTACTTATGTAACAGGTAATTAGACCACTAAAGATACTAAACTTTAAAGACTCACAAAGCCTAGTAGAAATCCACACTATTTCCCGGCTTCCCAATCTCGAGACGTTGATTCTTTGGAACTGTTACAGTTTGGTTCGTGTTTCCGAGCCCATCGGAGATCTCAAGAGTCTTTCTCTATTAAACATGACCGGATGCGAAAACCTGTTTAAAGCCTCAAATTTCAGTCAACAACAGTCTTTGACTTCCCCCATTCCACACTCATTACAACGTCTTTTACTAAAAAGTTGCAGTCTCGAGCTCAACGATCATTTTTTAAGCTTTGAACATCATTCATTTTTGCAGTACCTGAATTTAAGCGGTAATTTGTTCGACCGCTTGCCTGAATACAATCATCTTACGAATCTTCGGGTACTTGACTTGAGTTTTTGCTCCAGACTTGAGTGCATTACATGTCTTCCAAATACGCTAGAAGAGTTGTTTGTTACGTGTTGTAAGTCATTAGAGAAAATTACGTTCCAATCACCACGATTCGGGTTGCGGGAAATCGATTATCAAGGTTGTACTAATTTATTGGAAATTGAGGGTCTTTTAAAACTCGTGCCGATATCAAAAACTGATGAACGGTTTTTGGGGCATATGAAGTGGCTGAAAGAATATCAGAGTCATGAAGTATGCCTGATTGGTGATTATCATCTCACAGTAGACAGAAGTCGACATATCCAGATGCTATACGAATTCGGTATAATGAGCACGTTTCTGCCAGACATAAAGGACCCGAATATGACGTGTGAGTACACCTCAAAATCTTCATCATTATCCTTTAACGTGCCTTCACATTATAATAACCATAAGCTCAAAGGATTAAACGTCATTTTCAAATACATACTATTCGGCGAGGAGAAATATGTATGGCCAATATTTGCGAAAATCATTAACACAACCAAATGTTGTGAATGGATTTACAACCCTATGGTCTTCGGGAGCCCTAAATTTGGTGACGTTGCTATATGGTTAAGTTATTGGGCGATGGAAAACTTATTAGACGTCGGTGATCAAGTTAACGTGTCTATTATTGTCGAGAATGGATTAGAGGTAATCGAGTGTGGTGCAAGCCTTGTGTATGATGATGATGGTGATGATGATGAGATGGAGAATGACACGTGGCAAAATAACGTTAAATGGGATGAAATACTTGTAGGGAATTTGTCGGCATTTCAGTTAAGCAAAGAAACGTATTATCTATGTCGCCGCGATTTCTTTAAGTCGATGGAGGTTGATGGACCGACGCCTAGGTGGTTCAGGGATTCGGTTGGTTATAAGTTTGATTATACAGGTATGCATGAATTGAATTTTGATTCCAAATAATGGTTGTTGATTTTAGTTTTACATTGTTATAGAGATACAGGGATGGAGAAAAACCGGTCGGGATCCCAAGTTGCGATCGTAGTTTTTTAACGGAAGGATTCGCCCGCCCGAGAGCATCTTCGAATCAATGGCTATGTAAGAGGTATCTTTGTGTTTCTGGCGACTCTTCATTTCATACCTTTATCTTGATGTCTTACGTCTTACATGTACGTTACTAATATTGACGCCACATACCACCCTCAACACGTGTTAACATTACTATTCTCGACACGACCACACTATAATGCACCAACATTGTCCAAAATATTGTCCCCTTGAAAAACTTATGTTGCATATTTGTTTACCAGTTTATAAATTTCTGCATGAGTCTCAATTTTTCAAATTCAAAATGTAAAAGCAATATAGGTTGCATGTAAAGCTGAGTGTTACTTGCATCCAAATAAATTTATTCCATGAAGTATATATGTGAGCCAACTCATCGGTCACTCACCGATCAATATCATCTACCTCGTCTTTCCTTTGGTATAAGCATCAATCATGTTGAAAACGACTTTCATCTAAGTATAACATAAAGTGTTATCATACAAAACAAATAAACAAATCATGGATTATCATTTTTTTTTTTCTGATACAATCATTTTCATGGATACCCAAATCATGATTAAATGCAATTGCAAGATATGTCGAGGGAATAAACCGATGAACGTGCCTATCAAGTAACATGTTTTTGTTCAAGTTGTCAAAACTTATCTGTCATTTGCCGTTCGAAAACAAAATATCATAGTCATTTGGTTTTTCTTTATGTAGTCATATCATCATAATAATTATACCTTTGACAAGAAACATCGTAATAACCCTCATTTGTAGGGAAAGCCCATATAGAGACTAAGTGAAGAAGCACAAAACTGTCTGTCATTGTTATGAATGCGCTCCACTTGCATCAATCAATTCACGAGCAAGTATTTCACACATGAGTGTTGCAAATCATGACTCGACATTACCGCTTGATGGTGTGTATATACAAAATGTTATTCAAACATATAACATGGCAATATGTCGTCAATCACATCGGTGGTACTAACTTTCTGATGTGTATTTTGTGTCTTTATCACATAATTAAATTGTTAACAAAAAAAAAATGGATGAAGTTAACCCAGTGGACTAAAATGGCAACGGTGAAATCTTTTTGGACCCGCATGCGAAAAATGAAATCTTTAACTAAACTGACAAAATGACCCAAACCAAAGGGACTAAAATAGCATTTAACTCGTACAAAAAAGTCAATATTCACTTTTTATGCTTTTAACATGTTTTGCAACATATTTTGTAATGTTATGTAATCACTTTTAGGTTGGAAGTTGACACACTTTCATGTAAATTTTTAATGTTTAACGTGTTTTGAAATGTTATGTGATCACTTTCATTTGGCAAATGCAATAACGAGTACAAACAAAATAAAACGTATTCCATATTAGAAATATGATTCATGTACACCCATCTAACTTTAAAGTCATCACATCAATTCATCAATCATTTGTTCTACGAGCGTATAGCATATGTTTTTATTCCTCTGTACGAGCGTACGCCATCACATTCGATGTCCTATACGGGTGTCTGTACCCCCACATAATAACAAATTAAAAACCATAGGGGTGTTTGTTTAGAAAACCCCTAATGTATTCTTACCCTAGTTAAGTAACAACTTATTAAATGTAGAATTTTTTAAATTTGTTATAATGAATTTCGTAAGAAATCTAACTTGGAATGCAGACTATAAAAGAAAAGGGAAACAATGGGTGGGCTTCTCTGTTGGGCCTATAAAAGTCTTGACTTTGGGCCAGAGTCGGGTCTTAGCCCATCCGGGTTGACGTATGACGAAGGGGATCATAATAGTTTGACCCAGTGCCTTTTGGCCCGGCTCAAAGGTCAAAGGTCCAAGTCAAAACTATCCTAAAACTTTTGTTATTCAGTATTTTAAATATGAGTAAAATACCAAAATCGTTCTTGAGGTTTGGACACTTTTGATCGTTTCATCTACAATAAGAATTTATTATAACTAAATCCCTAACGTTACATTTTTGTTGCCATTTTTATCCAAATCACTAACTCAATTAAAATGGGACAATTTCTAATGATTGTCTTCGATATGTTATGATTTTATGCAGGTAACTAGGTGGACTTGGTCAAGTTGGAATATTACCGAATATGCTTTGGAATAAACATGTGCAAATAAGGAAGTAACTGTTGTGGGTGATCATGGGAGCTCCCCGAAATCTCGTTTAGTTAGTTATTTGTTATTTCTAATTATAATTAGAGGATAATGAAGCTCAAATATGCAGAACATACACAACACTCACTCTCTCTCTCAATACTCAACCTACTCTCAACACTAACACTATATTCTATTTTATCGAGCTCATTATCTTCCAAAGTTGTATTGAATTACTCGTTACTTGCTCAATACAGTTGGTGATCGGTAGTTTCCATCACCCGATTTGTGCCGGAGATCTCATCAAGATCAAGGGTTTTTTCCTCGTATAATTCTCGGTGTTCATTGCCATTTTCACTTCCAAATCGTTTACATAATTGTTCAACCACATAAACACTCTACCTCACAAACAAACTATGGTTACATTATCCTTAGATTGATTTTTGATCAAAACAAGGTATATGAAAAAAAATTCGGTTCATATCGGGCCGTATCGGGTCGGTTCGGGTCATGTAAAACAAAAGAATATCAAGCTAAAATTTATATAATCATCAGAAATACGTCAAACGTCGTTACAAACATATTTAAAATATACAAACATCATTTAGAGCTACTTTTCTAAGTAAGTTTTTCTCTACATAACATATACAACTAATTTTTAACACTAAACACTTAAACAATCATCACTAGACTTCACAATTTTTTACTTTAAAATCAAGCCCCTAGTTTTAATTGTTGATTCCTTGTAATTAACCATTTAAACACACTAAACTTTAACTAAAACAACAAAATCAACCAACTAAAGTTTCAAAAACAACTAAACTTTCGAACATTTTTAACGATTTTATTTCTCCTAAAAATCCAAATAAAACAAGAAAACAACAAATAATCGAACCATACCCAGAAAGAGTGATGAAGATGCTGTTTTCATGAGTTTGGTGGCCATAATTTACTATTCTCCGGCGGAATCCGAAGCTGTTGCTGCCTGATGAAGACCTGTTGTGCGCTGTTGTTGGTGTCGTGGGCCTGGGATCACAAAACAAAGAGCGGGACGAGAGAGGGGAAAGGGCGATGGGTTGGGTTATTATATTTTAGTTCAAACTATATTATTAATTGGGTTTGGCTTGGGTTATGGAGTGTTTATTAGGCTAAAAGTTAAGAGAAATTGGGTTAAATGAAAGTTAATTAGTTAAGTGGAAAGTTAATTAGATTGTATTTAAAAAAAAAATCAAGGGGTGCGATCGAGATTTTCCAAGGGGTGCGGACGGAAATTTTCAAAGGGTGCGGTCGAGATTTTACCAGAAATTCAGCAACTCAATCTCTTTTTTTTTCAAAGGATGCGCCCGCCTACCTTAGACATAAGATGGGCACGCCCCTGCATACATGATAGGAAGGCCGAGTTAGATATTTTCCCCTGCATACATGATAGGAAGTAGGGGTGTGCAAAAAACCGAATTAACCAAACCATAACCGAATTAACCGATAAAACCGAACCGAAAAAACCGAACCAAATTAAAAACAGGTGGGTCGGTTAATGGTTTTTTTTTTGAAAACCGAAGGTAGTGGGTCGGTTATGGTTATCAATGTTTCCATACGTACCCACCATAACCGAACCGACATATAATAAATCTTTGTAGGATTTAGGACTTTTCACCAGTTTTTTTTTTAATGTTTGATGTTCTTGATTAAAGATTTTTAGTATTTATGGATTATTTTATATCGTTTTGCGGTTTTAGTTGAATGTTTATTTGAATTTATGAAATATATCACATCACTTTATTTGAATACTAGGTTATAACCCCGTGTATAACACGGGTTAAATAAATAAATTTTATATACCAAATAATAAAACATTATCTTTTTAAAAGCCTCCTTTATTGTACGGGTTAATGTAATTTTATATATTAAATAATAAAATAAGTTATATCTATAAGAATCATATGTATTGTACGGGTTGAATAAATGTAATATTATATACCAAATAATAAAAAAAAACTATATCTTTAAAACCATTGTATTACACGGGTTGAATAAATATAATATTGTTTACCAAATAATAAAAAAAAATATATTTTAAAAACCCCCGTGTATTACATGGGTTGAATAAATATGATTTTATATACCAAATAATTAAAAAATATATTTTAAAAAACTAACGGATTTTTTTTATATTCAAAGTAGGATAAGATTGAATATTAATCTAAACTAACGGATTTTTTTTATATTTAAAGTAGGATAAAATTGAATATTAATCTTTATTTATTTAGTTAATATAAGATTGAAAAATCATATAAAATGAGAGAATGACAAGTGTAGATATAAATATAATCTTTTAAAGAATTTATAATAGTATACTCAAATTAAAAATATTAACTTTTTTTGTTTCAATTTTGTGCTATAAATAAAAAAAAGGAATACAATAAATTAAAGTTTGAGATTAAAAAAAGACCAACGTTTTGGTATATTTTTTCTTTTTTTACGCTTAAGCAAATTCTCAATTTTTATTATTTACAATCATGCACGTTTTTTTAGCATTATCTTTTTTACGCTTAATTAAGCAAATTCTCAATTTTTATTATTTACAATCATGCACGGTTTTTTAGTATTATAAGAATGAAAAATCATATTTATATTTATTTAGTATTATTAATAATTTTAATCAATTAAATGAGAGAATGACAAGTGTCCCAAAACAGGTTTCTTTTATTATATAGTATAGATATAGACTAGGTTAGAACCCCGTGTATTACACGGGTTGAATAAATGTAATTTTATATATTAAATAATAAAAACTTATATCTTTATGAACCTTGTATATTGTACGGGTTAAATAAATGTAATTTTATATATCAAATAATAAAAGAGTTATATCTTTAAAAACCATGTGTATTAAACAGATTAAATAAATGTAATTTTGTATACTAAATACTAATAATGTCGTATCTTTAAAAAAACTCGTGTATAATCGGGTTGAATAAATCTACCAAATAATAAAAAATTACATCTTTAAAAACCCCGTATATTACACGTGTTGAATAGATATAAAAAGAGTTATATCTTTAAAAACCATGCGTATTACACAAATTAAATAAATGTATTTTTGTATATTACATACTAAAAACGTCATATTTTTAAAAAACCCGTGTATAGTCGGGTTGAAAAATCTACCAAATAATAAAAAAATTATATCCTAAATAAATGTAATTTTGTATACTAAATACTAAAAACGTCGTATCTTTAAAAAAAACCCGTGTATAGTTGGGTTGAAAAATCTACCAAATAATAAAAAAAATTATATCCTTAAAAACCTCGCGTTTTACTCGAATTGAATAAACATAATTTTGTATACCAAATAATAAAAAAAGTTATGTTTTTAAATAATTAGGATAACATTTAATATTAATTTATTATTTATATATTTAATATAAGATAAGTAGATAAGAGAGATATTTGTTTTAAAAATATATTAAATTAACAATTTAGATTTGAGGATAATATTTTATTAAAGTATGATAAGATTTAATATTAATTTATTATTTATTTATTTAGATAAATATAAATTTGAGGATACCTTCAATGAATAACACGTTTCCAAAAATTGGTTTCTTTTATTATAGTAGTTAGATTCATTGTTAATATTATAGATTATATGTATTTTTAATACTATGTAATATACTAACATATACAAATATGCAATAACAATTTTTTCACGTTAAAAAATTAACATATTTTAAGCTAGGCTAAATACACGGTTAATCACCCACAATCGACCCGCTATAACCATTAAAACCGATTAACATAACCGACATAGCGGTTATGGTTATGGTTTTAGGCCAAAACCGGCCCAAACCGACCTACACACCCTAATAGGAAGTTCGAGTTAGATATATGCTAATTGTAGGGTGTGGGGGTTAAATAGGGGGGCATTCAGTTTAAAAATATCAGAGATTGGTTTTCAAAAAAGTTTACTATCAGAGATTGAGATTAATATGATTGCTGAAATTTAGGCAAAATAATTAGAATGAAAGGAATCTCAGTTTTAAATATAAAAAATGTATCTTATATTCATAAAATAGAACATGTTATTATCGTCAAAGTGTTATTATCTTATATGCTAGACCCACCATAACCGAACCGACATATAATAAATCTTTGTAGGATTTAGGACTTTTCACCAGTTTTTTTTTAATATTTGATGTTCTTGATTAAAGATTTTTAGTATTTATGGATTATTTTATATCGTTTTGCGGTTTTAGTTGAATGTTTATTTGAATTTATTAAATATATCACATCACTTTATTTGAATATTCATTGTTAATATTATAGATTATATGTATTTTTAATACTATGTAATATACTAACATATACAAATATGCAATAACAATTTTTTCACGTTAAAAAATTAGCATATTTTAAGCTAGGCTAAATACACGGTTAATCACCCACAATCGACCCGCTATAACCATTAAAACCAATTAACATAACCGACATAGCGGTTATGGTTATTGTTTTAGGCCAAAACCGGCCCAAACCGACCCACACACCCTAATAGGAAGTTCGAGTTAGATATTTGCTAATTGTAGGGTGTGGGGGTTAAATAGGAGGGCATTCAGTTTAAAAATATCAGAGATTGGTTTTCAAAAAAGTTTACTATCAGAGATTAATGTGATTGCTGAAATTTAGGCAAAGTAATTAGAATGAAAGGAATCTCAGTTTTAAATATAAAAAATGTATCTTATATTCATAAAATAGAACATGTTATTATCGTCAAAGTGTATAAGAAAAGTCTAATTAGGTGTGCATAATTTTGTAGGTGTGATACATAAATTTAGTAATCATAAATTCATAATTTAGGCTTTGATTTCATAAACGATGATATAATTAGGTATTGTGTATAATCGTACATTGGTGTGTTAATATTGTTTGCTAGAAAATATCAAAAAAATTATGTAGTTTTCTTATTTATGAAAATATGTAATTATATCAATCTTAGATTAAAGAGATTAGAATAGTAACGAACAAGTTAATGTTATCTTTACAATTTAATGTTATCTTTAATCATTAACTGGAAATAATTAGTATTTAATGTTATCTTTAATCATTAACTGGAAATAATTAGTGAAATTGTTTATTAGAAGTTATATTAGATTAGATTACTCTATTTGAAAATGTTTCCAGAAATTAGATTAGATTAGATTAGATTACTCTATTTGATAATATTTCCAAAGTAAATATATAAGTAAATTTGTTTATTAATATAAAAGTGATTAAAATTTGTCAAAACATAAGCTAACAATGCATTAATACGATTCAGTATAAAGACAATCCAGTTTAAATCGATTCTGTATAAAGACAATTCAATTTAAATTACATTAAGTAAAAAAGACAATTCAGTTTAAATCACATATAAGCAATGGTTTTGCTCGCATAATGTCCCTTTTATTGTTATCAATGATAACTTAGTTTTAATTCGTAACGATTCTGGACCAAAATTTTATAGTTAACATTCAAAAAACAATTTGCTATACTTTTATACATGGCCACCCCAGAGCATGGTTGGATGGGAGATGCTCAAGGCCAAAAATCTCAGAGGGGCCACAAAATTGTTAAAAATGATTATATATATATATATATATATATATATATATATATATATATATATATATAGGGTAAGGTTCATGCGAGAACCACCCTTATTGCGAGAACCGCGAGAACCAATGTGAACACAAAATAAAATCTAAAAAAAATCAAAAAGGCACTCAAATTTTTTTTTTAATTTTTTTAATATTTTTTAACAAAAAATCGCTATATTTCGTTCCATAAAAAAAAAAAAACTTTTTTTTTCGAGTAACAGTTATCCATGCACATGTGCATATGTATCATTACTTCAACAAATTCGGTAATACATTATCAGGAATAGACAATTGCACTTTAATTTACAATACTATTAGTAATACACTACTTTTTTACATTACCAATATTCAAAATGCACATGTGCATAATTAGGTATAACCATGATATAACGTGTTTTGGTACAAAAAGTTTGTGATTTTGAATGGAGAAGTAGACTCATATACATGTTTTTTGGTTAGTTATATCTAGTGGTTGATGATTTGGTTATAGTTGTCAATTTTTTATGTAATATGTTGATTGGATGGTATAAATGGTGTTTACATACATGTAATAAAGTGAAAATATTGTTAATGGTATTGTATTATGGATGGTAGGAGGTAATGGTATTGTATTATGGATGGTAGGAGGTAATGGTAGTGTATTATGGATGGTATGATAGATGAAAGGGAAAGTGTATTCAAAGTGGTGTACCAAAACACCTTATTTCATGTTGATACATATAATGCACATGTGCATTTCTAATATTGGTAATGTAAAAAGTAGTGTATTACATATGGTAGTGTAAATGAACGTGCAATTGTCTAATATATGTAATGAATTACGGAATTTGTCAAAGAAATGACAGAAATGCACATGTGCATGCTTGTGTATTATGGATAGAATGATAGATGAAAGAGAAAGTAGTGTACCAAAACACCTTATTTCCTGTTGATACATATAGATGCACATGTGCATTTCTAACATTGGTAATGTAAAAGATAGTGTATTACACGTAGTAGTGTAAATGAAAGTGCAATTGACTATTATTTGTAATGAATTACGGAATTTGACAAAGAAACGACACATATGCACATGTGCATGGATAACTGTTACTCGAAATTTTTTTTTTTGAATTTTTTTTTATTTTTTTATTAACAAAATATAGCGATTTTTTTCAAAAAAAATAGTAAAAAAATAAAAAAAAAATTTTTTGGGTGTTTTTTAGATTTTTTTAGGAATTACTGTTTGTGTTCACACTGGTTCTCGCGGTTCGCGCAATAAGGGGTGGTTTCTAACGGATCTTTGTCCTATATATATATATATATATATATATATATATATATATATATATATATATATATATATATATATATATATATATATATATATATATAGGACAAAGATCCGTTAGGAACCACCCCTTATTGCGAGAACCGCGAGAACCAGTGTGAACACATGGCATTTTTGTAATTATATTATCTTTATACAAAAAAAAACACGCGTTCTTTTTTCCTTATGTCACTGATGTCTCCATTTAGGGTTTCAGTAGTTCACCAAGAAGTTCACCAGTTCATGGTCTCCATGCTCGGCTGAGAGGCATTCGCGGCGGTTTCACGGTGGCGGAGAGTCGTGCACGGTGGTCTTCACCGCATATATATAGTCGGTGTTCACGTATTTCACGGTGGTTGCAGTTGGCACGGTGTTTACGACGGCAGCCGACGGCAATCACGTAACTCACCGGATTTCACGGCGGTGGCAGCCGGAAACGGTGTTTACGGCATCCTCTACATCACCATTTACATCTGATGTTCTTCCTCATACATTCTCTACTAATCCTCCTCATACATCTGATGCGAACATTGTTGGTGACATTGTTGGTCCATCTGCCGATAATACAGTTGACAGTCACAATACACCTACAAATACAGAACATCAAGAGTTGCAATTAATTTGATTTGTGACTAAAGTGTATTATGTTGACTGTAAATGATGTTGTATTAAATTATATGCACATGTGCATTATGTTGATTGCAAGTGATATTGTATTAAATTGAATGCACATGTGCATTATGTTGAAAATTAGACTATGTCGTTGATGTATGGATTATGAACAAGTGCCTAATGGATAACTATCCAATTATGTGCAGAATGGCAGCAAACAAAAGGTCTTGGGTGGCGGACAACTACAAAAAATAGGGGAGGTGACTATGTGGGATTGCAAATGGAAGAACAAATCGACAACCCGAGAGGCATGGGTAGAGTTTATGCAGCTTTTGGCACTGCTGAGTGACACCGGAATGAAGACGGGTCAATATGGGTGGGGTTGGCACTCGGAAAATAAGTCGACTTTTAATGTTAAAATCGTTAGAGAGGATTTGTGTGTCACAAGCGGGGACCTGTCGAATGGCTTTGTAATGACCTGGAACGGCTGGGCTACACCTAAAGCCATTATGTTAGCATGGAAAGGCGTCAAACGCAGGTTACCGACAAAGACAGAGCAAAAAACACCAGGCGTTGAAGGCAGGAAAAAGAGCAAAGGAAATATGGTAGTGTATGCAGAGGGCAACAGCACAACTAAGGTTGAACAAGCAAGTGAGGTGAAAAATCATGTCAATGAAATAGGTGATGATCTAGTTGTAGTCAAGAATCAAAGTGCAGGTTGTAACACTCAGGAAGTAACATACAAAAAAGGGAAGGGCATGAAGAATAAAAAGAGGAGTGGTAGAAAGAAATGATGTTATGAATTTATGGATAGATGATCCCCTATTGCTTTAATTTGCGTTCGATCGTTTTTCTTCTGTTTTTTTTTTCCAGCTAAGATTTCCAAGTTTCTTTTCAAGGCTTTAATTTGTAATTTTACAACGGCTGGGAAGATCATGTCTTTTGAGCTTGAGAATCATCGCTTTGTGAGGTGCCCATATATATAATGGAATCGTCATTAAAGTGTTCGTCACCTGAACGTATTGAATATCTTATTGAAAGATGCAAAAAATAACTTGTGGACATGCATGTCATTTTCACCCTGTGGGTGGTCTGAGTCATCGATGGTTGGTTCGAGTTTTTGACCCTTGTGTATAAGCAGACAATGCCATCGTTTTTGAACACTCAATCTCTTGTGATACCACCTCAACATCAACCGCAACAACATCTACAAATTAAATTACCAACGGTTGCAATTCATACTTTTTGATATTAAAGGCATTATACATTTATACGTCTTTCGTAGTTTACACTCACATGATTCGTTATTATATCCCTTAAAGTGTGTTTCATAGTTTACTATTACATGCTTCATTATTCTCTTATTAAATAAATCACATTTATTTACAATCATACCATAATAATGCACATGTGCATTATTTTGCCAATACCCCATAATCCATGTTTAATTATTAACCATTTTATTTTTTTTTATCATTGAACACTGTAAACAAACAATTAGTTTATTACATAAGTTACTTATATTTTTATACATCACGTAATCCTGCACATGTGCATTATGTTGCCAACCATCCGTAATCATCACAAAAATAGACTGTTAACCAACAATACATAATTATGCATATGTGCATCACATTATTAACACCCAATACTCATCACTAATAAACATTAAACAAATAACGGTTATTTTTTACAATCATTACTTTTATTTTCATATACTACATAATCATGCACATTTGCATTATGTTGCTAACAATCCATGATCATCACAAATAAACTGTTAACCATCAGTACATAATGTTATGCACATGTGCATCACATCACCAACAGTAATCATCATACCTTATTAATTAGAATGTTATATGTTTTACTTTTTATGTGTATATGAACAATTACAAGTGTTATACTTTCTACACTACAAGAACAATTACAACTATTTTACATTCTATACCTAATGGCACGCTATATTGGATACCCTATGTTGAATATGAATACAACCATATGGTCATCAGTATCAACCGTCCGCCGTTACCATTGATCTTGCCAACTTCTTGTTCTTTACCGCACGCACTCCATCGCCTCCGTTTTCTTTTTTTGATGTTTCATCACGAGTTCGATTACTTGCCCGCCCTTTTGTGTTTATTTCTTATTGCGCACCTGCACGATATATTTAATGTGTTTACATAAATGATATCATTTAACATGAATTTCATAAAGGGATGCTCATGTGCATAAACTCCCAACTGAACCATCAAACATTAATCAACCTTTTTTACCTTTTTGTTTAACCGTCGCGTAATCATATTCCATTCCATTTGGCATTTTATTTGACCTTTCATCCCTTGGTTTAAAAAAAAAAGTTACTTTCTTCGATTTCTTCCATTGTTGATCTATAATAATAAATGAAACAAAATAAAATAAAATAAAATTAGGATCAATAAACATGAATTATCAATTAATATGTGCGTTAACATTAACTTTATCATCACCACATACATTATGCACATGTGCATCAACATAAACGACCTTATTAACATATTATGGCAAATTATGCACATGTACATCAGCATGAATGACCTTATTAACCGATTCTGTCAAAGTATGCAGATGTACATAACTATGCACATTTGCATCCATATGCCTACACTTAGTAACTTACTCTAGCAAAACATGCATATGTGCATAACTATGCACACGTGCATTAACATTACTGACCTTATCAACAGGCTTGCTTCAATAATAAACCTTATCTTGTACCAAATCAAAATTCGTATTATCACTGACCATATATAACATTAATCATCAACAAATCTAGTATGGTAAAACATGCACATGTACATACCTATACATATGTCCACCATCATAAATGGTCTTGTTAACCTAATACTAAATAAACAACTTCTAACCTTTTTGTTTAACATTCGCATATTCGTCTTCCGTGTTGCGTCAGGCATTCTTGATGACCCTTCATCCCTTGACTTTAATACAAATGTTACTTTTTTTCGATTTTTTTCCATTGATTATCTACAATGAACATGTGGATAAACATTAAATACCTTACTAACCTGTTATGACAAATTATGCACATGTGCATATTAACATATTTTGTCAAGCTATGCACATGTGCGCATATATATATCACATAATACTACCTTATTAACATAATCTAACATTAAATACACATGTGCATAACTATACATAACACCAAAATACAACTAAATACCTTATTCAATGGCATCTGCATCAACATTAACTACCTTATTCACATGTTATTGCACAATATGCACATGTGCATATTGACTCATTATTACAATCTATGCACATGTGCATAACTACATATCACACAAAAATTACCTTAATAGCCAATTCTGTAAAACCTATGATGTCAAAATATGCACATGTGCATAATTATATATCACACAATACAAAACGAAGTTTGAATTTACAAATTATCTATCATATAAAAGTACAAACGACAAATTATCTACCGTATAACAATATACACGAATTGTATAAACTTGCAAACGGTGTCTCGGTTTATATGACAGTATCTATATTACAAATCCGTCAACGATTCCGTTGGCAGCGACGATTCCGACGGCGATTGATTCCCGACGATACCGTCGTAGTGACAAACTCGTTGAATCATCTATTCTTATAATGTGCAGACGAATTTTGGGAACTAACCTCGAATATATGACGAAATATGAAATATCTGCTGGTAAAATCTCAAATCTGAGATACAATCTCAATCCAGATGCTTCGATATGGTGAACTGATGATGGTGAAGTGATGATGTATTCGTGATGATGATGTAAACGATTGTAATCGACGAGTTGTTGAGAGAATCAGGTTGAGAAATGTTGAGATATTTAGATGTAATCACAGTTCAGATGATAGAGATGATAATGGACGTGAAAGTTTTGATTAAATGTAATTTAATTTGTGTTGAAGTCCGATGGTAAAGGGAGGGTTTTTAAAAGATGTTTGGTATTTACAAAATTGCCCCCTGTTCACATTGGTTCTCGCGGTTCTCGCAATAAAGGTGGTTCTCGCATGAACCCTACCCTATATATATATATATATATATATATATATATATATATATATATATATATATATATATATATAGTGGGAGTTGGCTAGAAAGTCAAAGTTTCCTAAAATGTCTAGGAAGCAATAGGGAGGTGACATGTGACTTTTAGTTTTTTTTATTCAAAAGGGCATGATGGTAATTTGATTATTAATTTAATTTTGGAATATTATATATCCTAAACTAACTATCCAGATATTTATGAAAACGTATATCTCTTTAACTATTTCAAATCATTACGATTTCAAAAAGGCAGTTACTTTAAATTACGAAGTTTAAATCATTAACAATTTCTTCACGTAGTGTTTTATCAGTTACTAGGTTCATCATAATGTGTTTTAGTAGTTACTGGTTTCAGTTACTGTTTCATCACAATGTGTTTTATCAGTTACTGGTTGATATGATTTTTGGCATTCTTAATGTTGTGTTTTATCAGTTGCTGGTTCACAATGTGTTTTATCAGTTACTGGTTGATATGATTTTTGGCATTCTTGATGTTGTGTTTTATCAATTACCAGTTTCATCACAATGTGTTATACCAGTTATGATTCATGAATGGCATGTTCTTTTGTATTTTATCTACTGTTTCATCACAATGTGTTTTATCAGTTACTGGTTGATGTGATTTTGACATTCTTGATGTTGTGTTTTATCAGTTACTGGTTTCATCATAATATGTTTTATCAGTTACTGGTTGATATGATTTTGGCATTCTTGATGTTGTGTTTTATCAGTTATTAGTTCACGTTGTGTTTTATCAGTTGGCATTCTTGATGTGGTGTTTTAGCAGTCAGTCACTAGTTCGTCACATTGTGTTTTATCGCTAAAACACACTACTATGAACACATCTAGATCTGATTTATCGTCATTTTTTGTATGATTTGGTGTTTTCAAATGTGAGGGATTAGAGAGAGAGAAAAAAAATTGTGACATTTTTTGAGGTGGTTTTATGATTGGTAGTTATTTCCTTATTTAAAACAATTTAAATGACACATTTACTCACAATCAATTAAATTAGCCTATTTTAAAGACATGTATATTATCAAAATGCCACCAAAATGATCTCAACCATTAAACACACTCATCTGATGGCCCAGATCGCTTCCTACACTTTCTAGGAAAAACACACTTTCCGCAAGATCCCCACTCTATATATAAATATATATATATAGGGGAAGGTTCAAATAAAAACCACTAGTTATTGTGAAAACTTGAAAACTAATTAAAAAAGCCAAAAAAAAAACATACTAATTTTTTTTTGCATACTAATTTTCACCATTTTTTATATATAAAAAAAATTTCAAAAAAAAAAAATTTGTAGTGCACATGTGTAATAATACAATAATACACATGTGTAGTACATACACATCACATGTGTATTATTACACATGTGAACTACAATTTTTAAAAAAAAATTTTTTATATAAAAAAACCTGCGATTTTTATAAAAAAAATATTGAAAAAAAAAATTTTGGTGTGTTTTTAGGCTTTTTTTAGTTAGTTTTCGAGTTTTCACAATAAAAGTGGTTTTCATTTGAACCATCCCCTATATATATATATATATATATATATATGTAGAGTAGAAGTTGGGTAGAAAGTGTATATTTTTCCTAGGAAGCAATGAGAATTGGACATGTGGCATTGAGTTATTTTAACTAGAAGGGCAATTATGTAATTTACATTTTAATTTTATTTTTGGAATTTATATTTCATTAACTAACATTGCATGATCTCGAAGGTAACTGATTATGTCCATGATTTTCGGAATTTTGGTTGTGTTTCGAATCTAAATCTCATTCAAATCATATGTATATACAATTCTTTCTATCGTTTTCTTCTTCACGAGCAGTATTCATATTCAATAAATTTTTAAGAGAGAAAAATCATGGCTTCAAACACACTTGTTGATTGTGGAGATGGTTATTAACATTTAACTGCAAAACCATCAGCTTGTTCTTGGTGATGTGTTTTAACAGCAAACAGATTCATACAGTTGTGTTTTAGCATTCAGATTCATACAGTTGTGTTTTAACAGCAAGCAGATTCATACAGTTGTGTTTTAGCATTCAGATTCATACAGTTGTGTTTTAACAGCAAGCAGATTCATAAAGTTGTGTTTTAGCATTCAGATTCATACAGTTGTTTTTTTAACAGCAAGCAGATTCATACAGTTGTGTTTTAGCATTCAAGCAGATTCATACGATGTGTTTTAACAGCAAGCAGATTCATACGCTGTGTTTTACCATCTATGCTCGTAATGCTGGAGGATTTCTTGACGCTGTGTTTTAACAGCAAGCAGATTAGCAAGCTGGTAATGCTGGAGGATTTCTTGACATTGTGTTTTAACAGCCAGCAGATTCATACGCTGTGTTTTACCATCCATGCTGGTAATGCTGGAGGATTTCTTGACGCTGTGTTTTAACAGCAAGCAGATTAATACGAAGTGTTTCTTCATGAAGGATAGAAGGAAGAGAGAAAGAGAAAGAAAGGGAGAGAGAGAGAGAAAATCGCAAGAAATGTGGGGTGGTTATGGAATGACAATTATTTCCATATTTAAAACAAGCTAAATGACATATCTACCCATGATAAATTAAATAATCCTATTTTTAAGAAACACATATTACCAATGTTTTAAAACCGGTTTTAAATCAAACCGGATTAGGCTAAAAAATGGTTCAACCGGTTGAACCAGGTTGTACCGAGCGGTTTAACCGGGTTGACTACCTAACTCTATAATTTCATAAATTACAACACCAACTCAAAAGTTAATAAAAAAATGCATGATTACATATTAAAAGATGATCCAAAAGTAAATCCATAATAAAAAATTATCCAAAAGATAATCGAAAATCATTCAATCTTCCAACAAGCTCTTTTAAATGAAAGTGTACGATATGTTTAAGTCATTTGAGTGTCGAATACATCAAGTTCATGATCACATAAAAGATGAAATTCACTATTATCGCCATCCTTATCAACTAGAGGATAACTATTTTCGTTTCATACAATATTAAATAAGAACTTTTAGTTATGGATAATCATAATATATAAAAATTACGTAAGATAAGTAACATATATAATAAAAATAAGTAACAACCCAAACTAAAATAACCCTGGGCCGGTACCGGAATTACGTTTCAAACCGGTAGACCGGATTTTACCGCCGGTACAAACCTTATGCCGTTTTACTTATTTACCGGGGTGTTTCGTACCAGATTTACATCTGAAAACGGTAATACCGGTATAACCGGCCGGTATTTACCGGTTTTTAAAACATTGCATATTACCAAAATGCCACCAAGATGACCTCAACCATTAAACACACCCATTGGATGGCCCAGATCGCTTCCTAGACTTTCTAGGAAAAACACACTTTCCGTAGGATCCCCACTCTATATATGTATATATATATATGTGTATATATATATATATAACCCTATATATATAGGGTAGGGATCCTAAGAGAAGTCCACCATATTTGAGAAACTTGAGAAGTATTCTGGACCACACATTTCCCTAAGCTATTCGTAATATACGCATATGTATAGTTTAAACTTGACTATATACATATATGTATATTGACTTATACACATATGTATATAGTCAATTTTAAACTATACATATATGTATATTACGAAAAGCTTTGGGAAAATGTGTGGTCCAGAATGCTTCTCAAGTTTCTCAATTAGCCTAGTGCTTCTCACATGATCCTAACCCTATATATAGGGTAAGGTTCATGCGAGAACCACCCTTATTGCGAGAACCGCGAGAACCAATGTGAACACAAAATAAAATCTAAAAAAAATCAAAAAAGCACTCAAAATTTTTTTTATTTTTTTTAAATATTTTTCCTAAAAAATTCGCTATATTTAGTTACCAAAAAAAAAAAAACGTTTTTTTTTTCGATTAACAGTTATCCATGCACATGTGCATATTTATCATTACTTCGACAAATTCGGTAATACGTTATCGGGAATAGACAATTGCACTTTAATTTACAATACCATTCATAATTCACTACTTTTTACATTACCAATATTCAAAATGCACATGTGCATCATTAGGTATAACCATGATATAACGTGTTTTGTTACAAAAAGTTTGTGATTTTGAATGGAGAAGTATGCCCATATACATGTTTCTTGGTTCGTTATATCTAGTGGTTGATGGTTTGGTTATAGTTGTCAATATATGATGTAATATGTTGATTGGATGGTATAAATGGTGTTTACATACATGTAATAAAGTGAAAATATTGGTAATGGTATTGTATTATGGATGGTAGGAGGTAATGGTATTGTATTATGGATGGTAGGAGATAATGGTAGTGTATTATGGATGGTATGATAGATGAAAGGAAAAGTGTATTCAATGTAGTGTACCAAAACACCTTATTTCATGTTAATACATATAGATGCACATGTGCATTTCTAATATTGGTAATGTAAAGACTATTGTATTACACATGGTACTGTAAATGAAAGTGCAATTGTCTAATAGTTGTAATGAATTACGGAATTTGTCAAAGAAATAACAAAAATGCACATGTGCATGTTTGTGTATTATGGATGGAATGATAGATGAAAGAGAAATTAGTGTACCAAAACATCTTATTTGATGTTGATACATATAGATACACATGTGCATTTCTAATATTGTTAACGTAAAAAGTAGTGTATTACACGTGGTAGTGTAAATGAAAGTGCAATTGTCTAATATTTGTAATGAATTACGGAATTTGTCAAAGAAAAGATACAAATGCACATGTGCATGGATAACTGTGACTCGGAAATTTTTTTTTTTTGAAAATTTTTTTATTTTTTTATTGTAAACTAAATATAGCGAATTTTACAAAAAAAATAGTAAAAAAATAAAAAAATTTTTTTTGGGTGTTTTTTAGATTTTTTTTAGGTATTACTGTTTGTGTTCACACTGGTTCTCGCGATTCTCGCAATAAAGGGTGGTTCCTAACGGATCTTTGTCCTACACACACACACACACACATATATATATATATATAGGAGAAGGATCCGTTAGGAACCACCCTTTATTACGAGAACCACGAAAACCAGTGTGAACAAAACCAAAAATACCTTAAAATCTAAAAACACTCAAAAGATTTTTTTTAATATTTTTTTTAAAAATCACTATATTTCATCACTAAAAAAACCAAAAAAATAAATAAATTTTTGAGTAACAGTTATCCATGCATATGTGCATATGTATCATTTCTTTGACAAATTCTGTAATACGCTACTAATATTAGACAATTGCACTTTCATTTACACTACCATTCATAATACACTACTTTTTTACATTAACAACATTAGAAATCCACATGTGCATCTATATGTATAAACATGTTATAACGTGTTTTGGTGTTTTGGTACACTACTTTGAATACACTTTCCCTTGCATCTATCATACCATCTATAATACACTACCATTATCTCCTACCATCCGTAATACAATACCATTACCTCCTACCATCCATAACACAACACATTACCAATATTTAACTTTATTACATGTAGATCAACACCCTTTATACCATCCAAACAACATATTATATCATAAACTGACAAATATAATCAAACCATCAACTACTAGATATAACTAACCAAAAAATATGTATATGGGCCTACTTCATCATTTAAAATCACAAACTTTTTGTACCAAAACACGTTATATCATGGTTATACATAATGATGCACATGTGCATTTTTAATATTGGTAATGTAAAAAATAGTGTATTACGGATGGTAGTGTAAATGAAAGTGCATTTGTCTTCTACGGGTAATATATTTCGGAATTTGTCCAAGAAATGATACATATTCACATGTGCATCGATAATTGTTACTCGAAAAAAAGGTTCTTTTTTTGTAACGAATATTATAAAAAGAAATTTGTGTGTTTTTTAGATTTTTTAGGTGTTCAAATTGGTTCTCGCGGTTCTCGCGATAAAGGTGGTTCTCGCATGAACGCTACCCTATATATATATATATATATATATATATATATATCTATACTACTTTAATAAACATATGTGAAGGACAAGATGGTAATTGAACAAGGTGTTGAAAAAACACTTAATGCACAATGTACAACTGTTAAGGCACAAGAAAACACAAACCCTTTTACCCTTTACAAGGGTATACATCTGCCGTCCAATTGTTTAACTTTCTCACACGGATCAAGATCGGGACCGTCCATTTGACTTCACACGGATCAACCATATGCTTTCTCTCTCAATGCTCACATATCTCACAAAACAACATCAGATCTTCTCTCTCTCTTCTCTCTCTTCTCGGCGATCTAGGGTTTCATGAGATCTATCACAAGCTTTATCTGGCAAGGGATCCACAGATTTGAACAAGGGATCCGTTTGATGTTCTGATAAGTTGCAATGAGTGCTATATATCTTACCATGTTCTTTTGTGATTCTTACTTTTCTGGTGAAGCGGTTGACGGATGTTCGAAGGACGAAATCTGAGGTTTACGAAGGATTTTCGCATGTGTTTTGTGATGAATCGACTCAGGTTAGGTTCTAAATGTTGATTTATCTTTAATCTTGATGTGGATTTGTTAGTAGATGCGGTTATTTCAAATTAGGTTGAAAGTTTTGTGATATTTGAATTTGTATTTTTGGTGATGATAGTTAGGTTAATTTCAGATATGACATAGTGAAAGGATAAATTGTTTTTGTAGTTTTGATTTTACTTTATTCTGTTATATTTTGATCTTTTCCTTCATTTTTGGGACTGATAAGTGTCATGGTTTTGTGAAAATCTGAGGTTTACGAAGGATTTTCGCATGTGTTTTGTGATGAATCGACTCAGGTTAGGTTCTAAATGTTGATTTATCTTTAATCTTGATGTGGATTTGTTAGTAGATGCGGTTATTTCAAATTAGGTTGAAAGTTTTGTGATATTTGAATTTGTATTTTTGGTGATGATAGTTAGGTTAATTTCAGATATGACATAGTGAAAGGATAAATTGTTTTTGTAGTTTTGATTTTACTTTATTCTGTTATATTTTGATCTTTTCCTTCATTTTTGGGACTGATAAGTGTCATGGTTTTGTGAAAATCTGAGGTTTACGAAGGATTTTCGCATGTGTTTTGTGATGACTCGACTCAGGTTAGGTTCTAAATGTTGATTTATCTTTAATCTTGATGTGGATTTGTTAGTAGATGCGGTTATTTCCTACATCCGATGTTTTAGTTAGGAGTTACCTTTTTAATTTTTTTTATGTTTACTTGTTTGTTTATATGTCACATGCAGATTAGTAAGACAAAGGTGTTTCTAAGGGCCGGACAGATGGCAGAGTTTGATGGTTGTCGGACTAAGGTCCTAAGTTATACGACCTAGATGGCTTGGATGTTTCCCAAGTGTTCTATGATGCATAAGCTGAGCCTGTGAGGCTATGATGCATAAGCTGAGCCTGTGAGGCTATGATGCATAAGCTGAGCCTGTCGACTCTATGATGCATAAGCTGAGCTTGTGTTCTTAATATGTCTGAACTGAAACTGTTAAGGCTATGATGCATAAGCTGAGCCTGTGAGGTTACATATGTGTTTCTTGTGCTTAAAACACTTGTACATCATGCTTTAAAGGTTGTTTAAGTTTAGTGGAAAATTACTCTTGTACATCATGCTTTAAAGCGGGGATACATAACACAATAGACTGTGATGATGATTGTATTTTGAGGGTACATAGAAGATCCGAGTAGCATCTTGGCGGGGCAATATCCAGGTTGCATAGTTCTCACTTTGCAACCGTGTGTTGCAGCCATGGCTTTACCCGTAGTTGTGTTCATCTCTCAATTACATGTCTGAGTCTTCCAGTTGTAAAAGTATTATCACAGATTCACAGATCTAAAAGTACATGTCTGAAAGACAGATGTTGATTTATCTTTAATCTTGATGTGGATTTGTTAGTAGATGCGGTTATTTCAAATTAGGTTGAAAGTTTTGTGATATTTGAATTTGTATTTTTGGTGATGATAGTTAGGTTAATTTCAGATATGACATAGTGAAAGGATAAATTGTTTTTGTAGTTTTGATTTTACTTTATTCTGTTATATTTTGATCTTTTCCTTCATTTTTGGGACTGATAAGTGTCATGGTTTTGTGAAAATCTGAGGTTTACGAAGGATTTTCGCATGTGTTTTGTGATGAATCGACTCAGGTTAGGTTCTAAATGTTGATTTATCTTTAATCTTGATGTGGATTTGTTAGTAGATGCGGTTATTTCCTACATCCGATGTTTTAGTTAGGAGTTACCTTTTTAATTTTTTTTATGTTTACTTGTTTGTTTATATGTCACATGCAGATTAGTAAGACAAAGGTGTTTCTAAGGGCCGGACAGATGGCAGAGTTTGATGGTTGTCGGACTAAGGTCCTAAGTTATACGACCTAGATGGCTTGGATGTTTCCCAAGTGTTCTATGATGCATAAGCTGAGCCTGTGAGGCTATGATGCATAAGCTGAGCCTGTGAGGCTATGATGCATAAGCTGAGCCTGTCGACTCTATGATGCATAAGCTGAGCTTGTGTTCTTAATATGTCTGAACTGAAACTGTTAAGGCTATGATGCATAAGCTGAGCCTGTGAGGTTACATATGTGTTTCTTGTGCTTAAAACACTTGTACATCATGCTTTAAAGGTTGTTTAAGTTTAGTGGAAAATTACTCTTGTACATCATGCTTTAAAGCGGGGTTACATAACACAATAGACTGTGATGATGATTGTATTTTGAGGGTACATAGAAGATCCGAGTAGCATCTTGGCGGGGCAATATCCAGGTTGCATAGTTCTCACTTTGCAATCGTGTGTTGCAGCCATGGGTTTACCCGTAGTTGTGTTCATCTCTCAATTACATGTCTGAGTCTTCCAGTTGTAAAAGTATTATCACAGATTCACAGATCTAAAAGTACATGTCTGAAAGACAGCTTGCTTGCTGCAGTCTCTATAAAGTACTATACGATATATCACTTGGATGTTTCCCAAGTGTTCTATGATGCATAAGCTGAGCCTGTGAGGCTATGATGCATAAGCTGAGCCTGTGAGGCTATGATGCATAATAGACTGTGATGATGATCCAGGACAAGATGGTAATTGAACATCCGTCAAGCTCTTCCTCACTGTGATGATGATCAATAGAGAAGATCTGATGTTGTTTTGTGAGATGTGTGAGCATTGAGAGAGAAAGCAATTGGTGATCCGTGTGAAGTGAAATGGACGGTCCAGATCTAGATCCGTGTGATAAAGTTAAAAAAATGGACGGCAGATGTAGATCCGTGTAAAGGGTAAATGGTTTTGTGTTTTCTTGTGCCTTAACAGTTGTACATTGTGCATTAAGTGTTTTTTCAACACCTTGTTCAATTACCATCTTGTCTTTGATATATGTTTATTAAAGTGATAGGAAGAGCTTGACGGATGTTCGAAGGACGAAATCTGAGGTTTACGAAGGATTTTCGCATGTGTTTTGTGATGAATCGACTCAGGTTAGGTTCTAAATGTTGATTTATCTTTAATCTTGATGTGGATTTGTTAGTAGATGCGGTTATTTCAAATTAGGTTGAAAGTTTTGTGATATTTGAATTTGTATTTTTGGTGATGATAGTTAGGTTAATTTCAGATATGACATAGTGAAAGGATAAATTGTTTTTGTAGTTTTGATTTTACTTTGTTCTGTTATATTTTGATCTTTTCCTTCATTTTTGGGACTGATAAGTGTCATGGTTTTGTGATAATTATGATATTTAGGTCATTTTTGGGGATGATAAGTGTTGTAGTTCAATGAAAATTATGATAGTTAGGTCAATTTTAGATATGGAATAGTGAAAAGATAGATTGTTATGTACTTTTGGTTTTAGTTTGTTCTGTGGGATGTTTTGATATACTTTTTCATTTCCCAAGTGTTCTATGATGCATAAGCTGAGCCTGTGAGGCTATGATGCATAAGCTGAGCCTGTGAGGCTATGATGCATAAGCTGAGCCTGTGAGGCTATGATGCATAAGCTGAGCCTGTCGACTCTATGATGCATAAGCTGAGCTTGTGTTCTTAATATGTCTGAACTGAAACTGTTAAGGCTATGATGCATAAGCTGAGCCTGTGAGGTTACATATGTGTTTCTTGTGCTTAAAACACTTGTACATCATGCTTTAAAGGTTGTTTAAGTTTAGTGGAAAATTACTCTTGTACATCATGCTTTAAAGCGGGGTTACATAACACAATAGACTGTGATGATGATTGTATTTTGAGGGTACATAGAAGATCCGAGTAGCATCTTGGCGGGGCAATATCCAGGTTGCATAGTTCTCACTTTGCAACCGTGTGTTGCAGCCATGGCTTTACCCGTAGTTGTGTTCATCTCTCAATTACATGTCTGAGTCTTCCAGTTGAGTGTAGTTGAGAGTTTGTAAAGTGTGAGTAGAGTGTAGATATCTCTGAATTATTTATAGAGACTGAAGCAAGCATGCTGTCTTTCAAGCATGCTGTCTTTCAAGCATGCTGTCTTTCAAACAGTGTATGGAAGAGTGTTGATATATTATAGAGACTGCAGCAAGCAAGCTGTCTTTCACACAAAAGTAAAGTGTTGCTTTTTCCTGTTGATTGTACTTCCCTGCTTTTGGCATCCCTTTTTGTGAGATGTGATGTTGTTTTGTGAGATGTGTGAGCATTGAGAGAGAAAGCATATGGTGATCCGTGTGAAGTCAAATGGACGGTTTACGTAACACCCAAGCTATGACAGGTCATCATTCCAACGAGCTATCTTAGCAACCCAGTGTTAAAGGTCTTCCTTTTAAAAGGTCGAAGAACAGTTCAGGCTTGACCATAGATGCGGTCTCACCATCCCATGTCAGATTCAAGAACAGTTCAGGTATGTCACTCGCAACTCGCAAGGAAACCTTTTTTTAGGATCTGAATTTAATTAGTTATACCTTTGGTTAACGACTGTCACGATCACTATTATTACAGAACAAGCTCACTCCGATCTTCTGGCTGCCGGAGAAAGTGTATCTGCTTGGAGAGTCTCGGAATCGGCTTTAGTGACGCTGAACGCTGCTTCATTCGAATCGATGGGGGCTTCATATGCAGAATGTTCCCTCACTTAGTGGTCTCATGCTCACTGAAGCAGAGGTAAAGTAAAGTTTATCATCATTCATCAATTTTCTTTTCTTTTTTTTTTAGAATAAAGGTTTTTATATTTGCAACTTGACAAAATGTGATTTATATTAAATTTATTTTAAGTTAATAGTGTACTGGTTATAACTAATATCAAATCTTTACTAATACTTGATTTCTTTTTATGATGGTTGACTTTGCGAGAACTAACGGAGCTTGTGTTCTTAATATGTCTGAACTGAAAGTGTTTGAGGCTATGATGCATAAGCTGAGTCTGTCAGGTTACATATTTGTTTCTTGTGCTTAAAACACGTGTACATCATGCTTTAAAGGTTGTTTAAGTTTAGTGGCAAATTACTCTTGTTGTGTACTCCGGATTTTGTGTTCTTAATCTGTCTGAACTGAAAGTGTTTGAGGCTGTGATGCGAAAGCTGAGCTTGTGTTCTTAATCTGTCTGAACTAAAAGTGTTGAGTCTATGATGCATAAGCTGACCTTGTGTTCTTAATCTGTCTGAACTAAAAGTGTTTTGAGGCTGTGATGCAAAAACTGAGCCTGTGTAATCTATCTGAACTGAAAGTGTTTGAGGCTGTGATGCAAAAACTGAGCCTGTGTAATCTATCCAACAACTCAAGCAAATGTTTTCTTTGCATTTTAGGGGGAACATGGGTGCTTCTCTCCCAGGGCATACAAAACATAGGTTATTGGCGGCAGCTCGCCATATTTAACATATAAAAAAACTTTATATGTTAAATTTGGCGGACTGCCGCCAATAACCTGTGTCTTGTATGCCCTGTGGAGAGATCCACCGATTCGAGGCAAACGGCTCACTTATAAAAAGAGTTAAAGCCTGATTTGCCAAATGATATCCTTAAAAGGGACCTGGCAGTTTATGTAACACCCAAGCTATGACAGGTCATCATTCCAACGAGCTATCTTAGAAACCCAGTGTTAAAGGTCTTCCTTTTAAAAGGTCGAAGAACAGTTCAGGCTTGACCATAGATGCGGATTTTGTTGTTCTTAATCTGTCTGAACTGAAAGTGTTTGAGGCTGTGATGCGAAAGCTGAGCTTGTGTTCTTAATCTGTCTGAACTAAAAGTGTTGAGTCTATGATGCATAAGCTGACCTTGTGTTCTTAATCTGTCTGAACTAAAAGTGTTTTGAGGCTGTGATGCAAAAACTGAGCCTGTGTAATCTATCCAACAACTCAAGCAAATGTTTTCTTTGCATTTTAGGGGGAACATGGGTGCTTCTCTCCCAGGGCATACAAAACATAGGTTATTGGCGGCAGCTCGCCATATTTAACATATAAAAAAACTTTATATGTTAAATTTGGCGGGCTTACGCCAATGACCTGTGTCTTGTATGCCCTGTGGAGAGATGCACCCATCTTCCCCCTAAAAAACATAGAAAACATTTGCTTGAGTTGTTGGACCGAGCGAACCTTGCATAATGCGTCAAGGGAAACTATTGGTCGAGCGAGACATTTGTTCAGGTATCCTTATTTCATGATAAAATGATTATGAATAGCTGTGCATAAACTAATCGCAAGTTTGTTTGGTATATGCAGGGTAATAGGGAACAGAGGTTGAACCTGTGGTTTGACGCAACAAAGAACTTCCGTACTTACTCTATTCTATGACTACTGCAGTGACACCGGTCGGCTTGAATCGAGCCCAAATCAGTTTTCTGGATTTGAAATGATAGCCATTCAAGTTTATAATAAAAAGCAATCATGCTGTAGTGAACTACTTTTAAAAAAAAAACAGATGTATGTATGTATGCATGTTCTGATTATATATTAGAAACCACCTACATATTTCTGATGCTTGAATGGGAACAACTATTGGACCAACAAAAACAAGATAATTTCATATTTATGATGCTAGCTACCAATATGTATTCATAATTGATTATCTTGTATACACTTGTACGAAGTGTCATGCACAGCAAAAGGTAAAGTTATTCTTTGTGTGCATTGCCACTCAAGTTCATTGTTTGGGTCAACTAACTGGTCAAAATAGGCTTTCGAACTCTAAAAATGGATCTTCGGAATCAGTTAGTTGTAGCAAGAAAATGGTTGGTTGGGTTATGTGGTTAACTTTACTAGATATGCCATCACTTCATCTGTTATAAAACACAATATTGACCCATCGGTTGGCAGGTTTCAAATCTTGACTTGACCTTTAGAGCATATGTATTGGTAAATATCTGCCAACGTGCAGTAAGTAATCAGACAGCGTTACCTTTTCAACACTTAACATTTTAATGTTGTTTTTGTAGTTATGTTTAATACAAGTATAAATAGTTGGACAAAGGAACCTAAAATCTTGACCCGGATTACAATTTAAATTACATAAGGTACTAATAGATCCTACTTGACCCGGATTACATCTCTAAACAATGAAACCCTAAAATCTTGAGCCATTTTTCTCTCTAAATTCACTTGCTACAATTTATCGCGCCATATTGAAATCGAAGAACAACAAACCTATAGGTGATAAACTAACGGTAAACGAGTATCCTATTGTAATTCGTCACTCCCGCCAAACCTATAGGTGATAAACTAACGGTAAACGAGTATTCTATTGTAAATCGTCACTCCCGCCGCATCGCGCGGGTAAATGGCTAGTATATATATATATATATATATATATATATATATATATATATATATATATATATATATATATAACCTCTATATTTACTTTTAACCGAGCTCAATCTATTTTAATACTTGAGTTACAACCATTTTAGAACACCTACAATTTAAAGCCAGACTAATTAACTAATAGTAAAATGGCCCACTCAGTTTTAAATGCCCAAATTACATATATCAATCGATTATTTTGCTACACTGCTTTTGTTTTATTTATTTTATAACAATTATTATCGTATTATAGATTTTTATTTTTTATATACGTGATTGATGAGTTTATATTATAGGGCAGGTAGGGTCCAATTTTTTTCTCGCTGAGGGCCCAATTTTTTTTGAACATTTTGGGGACGAGTATGCTTTCATACAATGTAAATGAAACAAAAGTAAAATACGATAATAAATAAAGTTAAACAAATACCTAATAGATTTCTTCTTTTCGGTTTTTGAGTGGAAGGCGGGATGGCGGTGTTCGAAAATCGACAGTGGAATGCGGAGAGCAGAGGTGGGAGGCAGCCTGAGGTGAGATCGCTGACTTGATGGCGCGCACTGTGCGCCTTTGTTGTTTGTTCCGTTCAAAATCAAACTCAAATCATTTGAGCTTTTAAGTTTTAAGAAACAATGTGGGCTTTTGTGTTTCAATTATGTGGGCTATTGAGTTTTAATTATAGCATTCTTTTAATCATTTATTATTGGGCTTTTAATCATAAATTTGCGGTTGGCCTTTTAATAAAAGCCCAATTTTTTTGAGTGGTAGCCTAAAATAATCTTAAGCGTAACATAAAAATTTATTCAAGAGCAACAAAATACAACAAACGTAAAAAAAAAAAAAAAAAAAAAATTGCACTGTGCCTTAAAAGTTGAGGAATATCGATTCCTACCCTTACTATTAACCTAGTTCCACCTCTGGTTTTAATCATAAAACCATCATACTTATACAAAATGTACATGCATGCTCTCTTTATAAATAACTTTTTTTTTAACATTTTTTACTTTTTATTTTAAATAAAGAAGATTACATGGTAGTGAAGGTTGGAGAAAGTGCTAAAATATCATCAAGTTGTATAAAGACAAACCAAACTGAAAATTTGGTTGGATGTGCCGACATTTTTAACTAACAACAAACTATGATAGGGATAAGGGTTCTTTCATGTCATTCATTCACTTTTTGACTCAAACAAGTGCCATTGGTTAGTAGACAACAAATAATGAAAACTTTAAATAATGATAAGAGGAGTCAATAACATAAACAAGTGTCATTTTGTGAAGTTTTGACTCATTTGGTTAAACTTACATGTCACAAGAAAATCAGAGTTCCAAAGTTATGTTTGTGGTCGTTCAACTTAGTGATAATAAAAGATACCAGAATTGTTTTTTAGGTTTACGCTTTCGGTGTTGTTGGATAAAGTGTCAAAGGATGGGTTAGTAAGGGATATGGTTTAACGATAAGGTGTCTCTTTTCTATTCAAGCATTAAGGGTTCAAATCATGTAATATCTTTGAATATTATAGTTTTTTTAACAAATTAAGGTTATATGGTTTTAATATTATAGTTTTTTTTAAGACATTAAGGTTATATGGTTTTAATTTTGTTACAGTTTAAGGTATTAGGGCTAACACTAATTATCTTTTAACGAAGAGTAAGGGTATTTTTATCAATTGATATTTACATAATGTAAATAACAATTAAAATCAAAACCGTCTAAAGTTTTCTTCTGTTCGAATGGTTTATCTTCAAATCGTTCTTAAAACACAATAAAAACTTCCATTCGGGCATATGTTTAGGATCAGATCATAGTCCCATTTTTCATAGTATGTAATCACAAATTTTTGTTTATGTATTTGACATCGTCCTTCTAAGTTTGTCACGTTTTCGTAAAAGTATTTTATTTATGCCAATGATTTTGATGGAGTTTGTGAATAGAAAATTGAATTTCTGTTTTTGTAAATCGTTCTTGATCAAATTAAAGATGTGTGTGTTGTTGTTGGTTTTTTTCAAATCGGGATTAATACTCGTTCATACACGGTTCTCTTTGGTTTATATTCAATTTTTTTGTTTCCTGGAATTTCTCTCGAATCGATTGGGCTTCGAGATGAAGTGAAATTCATAAGTGCCAATATAAAAGAGATTAGTTTGCCGAGTAGCAAAACAAACACTACCGTCGATAGCTCCGATCTTTGCCACCAGGTCCACCCAGCTAGTGTCGGAGCTCATCGCCATTATTCTCAGTTCGCCGAAATCATATCCAGATGTTGATTACTTGATTGTGGATCAAACTCCTTAGACCGGCTTTGATTTTAACTGTTATTTATTGAATATAGTTATGATTGACAAAAGACCCTCACTTTTCGTTAAAAGTTAACTGGGGTTAGTCCTGATGCCGCACTACCACTGTAACGCCCAACGTCCCTAAACTTTAGGCTTTGTCAGATTTAGCCCCTGAACTTTATCTATTGGCAAGACTAGTCCCTGTACATTATAATGTGTGACACTTTGGTAAAATCTATATGTTCGGAATGTCTAAATCTATGTCTTGAATGCCTAACTCTATGTGTTTGGAATGTCTAAATCTATGTTTGGAATGCCTAAATCTATGTGTCTGGAATGCCTATATCTACACTTGGAATGTCTAAATCTATATATACTGGGAATGTCTAATTCTAGATACTTATTTGGTGATTGACTCCCGAGACTCGTGAAACTTGATTCTTGGTTGAACGAGAGACTGGAGTCTTGTCACTGGCGGAATCTATGAATCTCGGAAAACTTTTGATGTTTATGATGTATTCTATTATACTATTCCCAAATAATACGCAACGCTTAATCTAATTTGCAAAACGAATCAAAGACGGGAACACGGAAAGGATAGGACTGACCAAGTGGTAGTCCGATCGAATGACCATCCGATCGGATAGCCACTCGATCGGATGACCGCCCGATCGGATGACCACTCGATCGGCCCGCCATCCGATCCGTGCACCACCTCCTTAATCTCCTCTCACACTATAAATAGGCCTGTCACATCACCATTCTCACTGATGTGACAGCCTCAATCGAGCAGACGCACGCACACTACTTTTCCTCATTTTCTTTACGATTTCGGTACGTTTTACATCAAATTCTTGTACTTTCTTGATGTACACTTCATTCTCTACGTGATTTACCTTTGAAATCACACTTTTCACCATGAAATCCCTCGGATCTAAGCTCGTGAGGATGATGTCATCATGGTGGTTTGTACAAACTACTATATGATGTCATTCTTTGCAAGATCTAGCTCAGATCTAAGGAATTTCAGGTGTTTCGCACCAAATCTAAGCTAGATCTAGGATTTTTCACAATAAAACTTTAGTTTTCTTCATCTCTCTTCAACCTTTCACTTTAAACGGTGGAATCCGGGTATAAACGGACTGTAGACTTGATGGGTAGTCTAAAGTAGGTTTGGAAACGGATTGTTGCCGAAGAAGACGACCATGGAACAGATTCTGACACAAACCATTGCAAACAGGCGACTGACCGGACAGGGGTGATTCCCACCCGATCAGAACGGCTGTAAGATGATGAGTTTACTATTGTCGCAATACGTACCATGCCGTCTAGAAACTCAAAAATTTTACAAAGTGATAAGACGGAACAAGAACCACTCGATCGAGCGGTAACCCGATCGGGTAACACTTGTCTCATACTATTTCAAACACTTAGAAAACTTTTCAAGAACTTAGAACTTTGGAAACCTCGATCGGGTGGCAACCCGATTGGATAGCCATCCGATCGGACAGCCATCTGATCAAAGTAACCAAAACCCTTAAACAACAAACTTGAAACTTGACACTTGGGTCGAGTGACCACCCGATTGGACAGCCATCCGATCGGATAGTCATCTGTTCCCTCTCACACTAGCCACCCGGTCGACTGGCAATCCGATCGGATCGCCATCCGATCGAACAGCCATCCGATCCAGTGACTGCTCTGACACTTTGTGCAATCTCGTTATTCCGCCCGACTCTTATCTGTTGTATATCTAACCAGGCTAATTCTAAAAGAGCTCCCTTTGATCGAATAACAGTCTATACTGTTAAGCAATCACTGTGAATATACTCGATCCATTTTTTTGCTTTAAACTTTGGGATGTAACATGTATTCTATTAAACTACGAAACTTGAGACTATGCAAACTAAACTCTATCCTACATGTATGTGAAACTTGTGCATTCTAGTATTCTATTTGTGCTATGTGACGTCTAATCCAGGGTGTGTAGTTCCGCCTTAACAATAGTAGCGCTATAGGAGGTGCACCTCTCCCATTATTCTCAGGGGGTATTGTTAGGAGGATTCTAGTTTACTTCGAGTCTTGGGTAAACACTAAAGCATCGGGATACTTGGGCTATCACTGCGTGGACTGCGACACTAGCACGGCTGAAACTATTTTTATTTGCTTACACTGTGGATATGACTTGTTTTAATCTATTATGCTATTATTCAAACTCGTATACTCGCCGAAACATTTTTGTACTGACTCTATTTTAATACATGTTGCAGGCTGATAGGATGCTGATGACATGGAATCAAGCTAGGATGAAGCTTAGAAACTCACCTAGTTAATTTAAGTTATAAACAATGTTTGATACTCAACGTTCTGTCTGGTACTTGTGGTTCATTTTGGTGTTGACGTTTTGTTAGACAATTTTTGCATGAAATCCATTAATCTATATTGAAACAATAGTGTTATGGAAATCTCATGAGCAATCTGAACGCTTAGTACTCGCACTCCGATGTTTCCGCCATCGGTTGGGGTGTGACAGATTGGTATCAGAGCCATAACTATAGGGAATTAGGATAAGTAGGAATACTTGCCCTAGTCTATAGTTATAGGAACTTTGACTCTTATTTGTTGTTTAAGACTTATGCATTCTACCGTATCTGCTTCCTAGCAGCACATGTTCCTGCTAAACTTACAAGCCTTTCCTAAGGCTAACATAATATACACTTGATACTTTGAAAACACTGTTCACCAGTGCTTGTGATTTTGCACGAGATTTGCCATCAAGACAGGAGTGACATCCGAAACTTGATGGAAATTCTCCATATTATTCTAGTAGATCTTGTCTGCGGATAAGTATCAACGCTATTAGGGTACGATGTTGTCAAGATAGAGGTGAAACTCAGACCTTGATAACTAGTCCCACTCCATGATGGTTTTATGTCTCGCCAAGGTCTCGCAACTTCCAATCAATTAGGAACGTGAAATGACTAAAAGGACGAATATCGTAGGCCTAACATCGATGACGTATTTGTCTAAGTAAGTCAAGACACGTTACCTCAATTTGAAAGGGGTTCGAATCACTTTGGTTAGTCACCGTTCCTCTACCCGGAACAGTCCTATGTTTTATAAGCCTATCTTTTGTGTTATCTCGATTTTATGTATGTGGTTTTAAACTCGATTCTTCGTTCATTTTGGAATGCTGTTACACAACTCACACGTGTGTCCGCAGTCTAAAACATTAACTCTAATATCAGGATCGAACTAAATTTATGAAGCTTTATATAGCGCGTAATCTATGTGGAAATCTTGATCGACTAAGGTACTATGTGAAATCTATCTGATGGATATATGTGTGATGTTGTGGGTGTAGAACACTAAATGGCTTGGAAATACGAGACAGAAGTGGCATGTCTGAAGCATGGTGGATACGCCACTGATACTTCCTATATATAAGTGCTTCCGGCATGTTACCAACTTTCGTACCAAGTGCCATGCAAGGCTTAGTGTTTGCAGACTAGTGTGGAGAATGTTGAAATCTAATCTATGAGAAGTCTATGTAATCTATGGGAAGTCTATGAAAACTATGTGAACTCTAAAACTACTCGTGTAGCTTATGAGAAATCTATGTATGAACCATGTGCACACTAATCTATGTTAATCTATTGAGCTAATCTATGTTAATCTTTTGAGTTAACCTATGATGATCCGTCGAGTTAATCTATGTAAACTTATTTAATCTATGTGAATCTATTTAGGCAATCTATGTGGTGATGAGGATGAGTAAATTATTACGATTGGGAATTGCGACACGTAACATGACACCGAGTACGAGGCAGAGGCGATGTGTCCGAAGCATGGTGGATACGCCGCTGGTACTTCCTATATATAAGCGTTTCTTACCCGTTGACCAAACTTCGTACAACGTGCCATGTGAAGGTCATGAGGTTGTAGTATGAAATCTAGATTCTTTAATCTATCTATCGTGTGTGAATCTTATTTTGTGAGCCTTCGTAATCTAGACTTATATGATCCTCTTGATTGGATCTGTAGATGTCATCTCGTAAGCTATCTGACACTCTCAATAAATCCAGAGAAAAGTCTCAGAAGAAGATGATGTCTTTCATGGCCGACTAGATCCCTGGAGTCGTGCCAAAGATCGTCTCTGAGATCCAAGGATCAAACACTCCTCCATCCTCTGTGGACTCTAAGACGGAGAAGTCGACGTCTGCAAAGTTCAACTAAAAACATTTTATCTTGTGCAACCCTAAGTCTTTCACGGGCAGTGACGGGGTGACTGCGATGCTTGAGTGGTTCGACAGCATTGAAGTTACTTTCATCAACAGTGAGTGCCCGGAGCATTTAAAGACCAGGAGTGCAACGGGAATGTTTCAAGGCAGAGCGTTGGAGTGGTGGTCAAATGAGAGAAACATCCGTACTAACGAAGAAGCCTACGCCCTTCCATGGACTGAGGTGCGAGAACTGATGATGCTCGAGTTCTGCCCTCCTCATGAACAGTTGAAGCTTGAAGAAGAATTTTGGCACTTGAAGCAGGTTGGTGATGATAACTTGGCTTATACTACCCGATTCAAGCAGTTGAGCTTGATTGTTCCTCACTTGGTTTCGACTCCTAAGCGCATGATAACCAAGTACATCAATGGTTTACCTCCTGCTATGCGTGATTCAACTGAGGCAGCCCAGCTTGGAGCTATTGAAGAAGTCTATCGTTTGGCAGCAAGTTTGAACAACAACCGTGTGCGTGATAAGCAGTTTGCTACTCCTGCTACTTCCAAGTCTGCAAATCAAGCCACCCAGCAGTCAAGTGGCAGCAAGAACAAGAAAAGGAAATCTCAGGGTTCAGGATGCAATGATATTGTTCCTGCCGCAAACCCTGTGGCTAAACCTGCTCCTGCTGCTGCTGCTAACCCTGCTGTTCCAGAAGCTAAGAAACAGTACACTGGGTCTTACCCGAAGTGTGCAACTTGCAGTTTCCATCATCCAGCTACTTCTGCATGTCGTCTGTGTACCAACTGTAACCGCTATGGTCACACGACTCCCTACTGTCGTCAAGCTAACCCTGCACAGCCAGCTCAGCAAGCCCCAGCTCAGGCAGCTCTTCCAGCTCCTCTGCAGAACCCAGGTCCAGTCAACACTGTTCATGCATGCTTTCAATGTGGAGATACTACCCACCTTCGTAATCGTTGCCCCCAGCTGAACCAAGATCAACAAGCAGCCGCTCGTGGACGAGCATTCAATCTCAATACTAATCAGGCTCGCAACAACAATGATGTGGTGAATGGTATGTTCCTTGTTAATAACCTTTATGCTTCGATTCTATTTGACACTGGTGCCAAAAAAAGCTTTGTGTCCGTGGAATTTGAGTCTTTGCTAAACTGTACACGCTCTAAGTTACCTGAGTCGTTCTCCGTTGAGGTCGCAAATGGTAAGTCGATTTTTGTTAACTCTATCATGCGTGATTGTTCCCTGACTCTTAATGATCACGTATTCTCTATTGATCTCATACCCATGCATTTGGGTAGCTTTGATATTATTATCGGTATGGATTGGTTACGTTAGAACCATGCCGAGATTGTTTGTCACGAGAAACTCGTTCGTCCCCCTCTTCCGTCTGGTGATACTTTGAACGTATATGGAGACCGACCTTCCAAAGGACTGAGGCTGATGTCATGCACACAGGCGAGCAGATGCTTATATAAACAGAACTTTGCCTTCTTGGCCCACGTAGTGGAACAAAAGGGCAAGGGGAAGAACATAAGCGACGTTCCAGTGGTGTGTGATTTCACTGATGTCTTTCCTGAAGATCTTCCTGGTCTTCCTCCTCCTAAATCCGTTGACTTTCATATTGATCTCGTACCTAGCGCGACTCCCGTCGCCAAGGCTCCCTATCGTCTTGCACCTTCTGAGATGCAGGAATTATCCAGCCAACCACAGGAATTGCTCGATAAAGGTTTTATTCATCCAAGTGCCTCCCTGTGGGGTGATCCTGTTTATTTGTAAAGAAGAAGGATGGCTCTTTCCATATGTGTATCGACTATCGTGAACTTAATAAACTTACCGTGAAGAATCGTTATCCGCTCCCTCGTATTGATGATCTATTTGACCAACTACAAGGCGCGTCCTGCTTCTCCAAGATCGATCTTCGATCTGGATATCATCAGTTGCACGTCCTCGAAGATGTTTGTAGGATCGGTTTCGCGACCTGAATGAGTCGTTCGGAAGAGCTCTAATCCGTTTCAAAGGCCTGAGAGGAAATACCGGCAGCACCTCGGTATCAAATTAATCCTCTTTTTCATTCAATAAACAATGTCTACAATGAGAGGAAATACCGGCAGCACCTCGGTATCAAATTTCTATAATATGTTACAAATGTCATCGTTTGAGATCTATATATAGTACATGACCTGACCGTTTGAACACGCTCAAACGGTCACTAAACACTCAAACGGAATGCCCTCAAACGGTCACCACTCAAACGGACGACATTACTTCAAACGGCCATGTCTTCTCAAACGGAAGGGCTTGATCCAAACGGACACACTTGCTTCAAACGGCCAGGATTCATTATCTTGTTTCGTGATGTCATGCTTGATCAAATCCACTCCGAGACTGAGACTCGACATCAGACGAAGACGACAGATGACTGCACCAACAGACTCCCCCTCAGATGTTGACGAGTCTGAAGTGTCGAGTCTTCATAATCTTCAGTCTTGATCTGTTTCTGAGCTTCACTCTCAGTCTATTCTTGCAGGTCTTCAGACTCCCCCTTGCGATATGCTGGCATTTCTTCAGATCATCAGCATCATCAGCTTTAGGATCATTGTCTGGATTTCTGTCTAGCAACTTTTCATCCTAACCTGCAAAAACTCTACCTCAAAGTAAATTTTTTCTCACATACATATTTCAAATTTAAACACTCGCACTATACAGAATCTCTATCAAAACAATTACAGATCTTCCAGCCTAATGAACCATTTTAGGGTTAGATTATGAACATATTAAATTTCAAGACAAACACTCCCCTTCAAATATTGCTCATCATGTTTAGCACTCAGAATTTTGAAAATCTGCTTTTCAATATCAGTTGTCGAAAATCTTTTTGAATTTTCAAAATTTTATGCTAAAACACACCAAAAATCTTTTTGAATTTTTGAATAAAAGTAAAAACAGAAACAAAATATTTACAGACAATATTTTTGTGAGTTCGTGCAAGAGGATCATATCAGTTTTTGAAACATATCACAAACACCGTTAAGCTTGATTACATTTTAAGTTCTAAACAATTTACCTAGATTGTCAGTATGTTTGTCCTCTTAAATTTTCACACAGATTTCAACTGTTTCGAGATACGCAATTAGTGTCTTAGATACTTAAACTTATCCGTGTGTCCCACTACTCGAATATACTCCCGTATCCAGATCCCAATATTCAGTCTTACAGGTGAGTATACCACAACTGATATCTGTAAAGGGGTTATGTACGAGGGCCGTGAGAGCTCAGGTCGATACTTCCGTATACGCAGAGAGATGACGGCTTCGACTTTAGGTGGGTCCCCTTTAGAGGATTCTTTTGTTACAACAGCAGCGACTATCAATTTTATTGTTTCATCAGCTTGCTGAGGGCGATGCTATGTTTCAAGCATTTTGCGAAAAGCGTTATCCGGGGACTAGGTCAGTACTTCCATACAGCAGAAGTCCCGGGATAATACCCCAGATATCACTGAGTATAAAGACCTAGTATCTCAGAATACGGGACCTTTCAAACAAGATTTCAGGGGTTACCTATATATCCAAGCAGTTTTGTTAACCCACAGAATAAGCAAGTTTGTTTTTAGGTTTATATCTCGTTACAGTTTACTGAATGTACGAAAACCTACTGACACATCCACAGTAAGATAGTTTATCACATTTTGACTATACATTTCTTTAGCGTGTCGTGATAGTCTACTGATGTACTATCATTTCCTCTTTTATGCAACAAAAACTCATTTTTTTTCAGTTTTATCATGTTTTTGTCTTTTTCAAATTTTCTGATGTTTTTGGATTTTCTAAAAATTCTTACTCCCCCTAAAATTCAAATACATCTAATTAAAATAGAAAACAAACTGTACAAAACATGACAACTGATATCAAATCGCTTTAATTCTCCATCCGTTTGGCTTAAACAATCAGAACTCCCCCTCACAACAAACTATTTTCCCATAATGATTGCAAAACACTTAAGTTTGTTTTAATCAGAATGGTTTTTCTGGAAAATAAGTTTTGTTGATTTTACCACTTGTAAAATTTGGGGATCAAATCATCACATTGTTTTACCAATCTTTTGAATGATAGTTAACTCAAGTTCAAATTAATGACCTTGATTTAACCACTTGTAAGATCAACCTAGTTCAAATTCTGAACCACTTATAACAATCACAAACATACAACTCAAACCTGTTTTTCAACCAATTACCATCAGTTGGTTGAATTCTCAAGGTGCCGATTCCTACTCCACGCTTACAAACCTGGGAGTTCCGGCAAGTCCTGCAATACCTTAAACACAGATTAAGAAAGATGCCGATTCATGATCCACGATTACCAACTTGGGATCTCCGGCAAGTCAGGTTTTTATTCTTTGGAAAATATATCCACCCAAGCCTGACCTTCCTTGGGTGTAACAACATCTTTTTCATCTTTTCTTTCAACAGACTTGTAAACACGTCCTTTGGAAGCATAAAAATCTTCGATACTTTTGGCCTTACCATTGACCATTTGTCCAAAGATACGTTTCACATTTCCGTTGAAAGTCTTTTCAACATCAAATTTCTTCTTGTCAGAATAAAATTGATTTGAAATTTCAACTTTTCCAACTTTCTTCATAAAATTTTCAGCACACAACGGTGGAAAATTTTCATCGTTCATAGTTGGAACTTTCCTTTCACTCTTTTTCTCAACACATGGCTCCTCTGATTTTATGGAATCAGATTCATCACCAGAACTATTACCTGAACCTTTCACAACCCATTTTTGATTTGGCACATTATCTTTTCTTTTTGAAGTACTCTTTGAACATTCTCCTTTCTCAAAAGTTGAATTTTCAAAGCCAGTAAACTTTCGTGTTGACAGTTCAGTCTTTTCAACTACTTTCTCTTTCATTTTTCCAGAAACTTCCTGTTGAATGTCTTTGGACAATCCTTCGCCACATGACCAACAATCTTGCACTGAAAACATGTTCTCTTCTCAATCTTCTTTGGAACTTCTTTCTTCTTTAGTTCTTCTTGCTTCTTGGCAAGGAATTCTTGATTCGTCTGCTTTCTAAATGATTGTTCTTTTTCAGCTTCCGACGTTTTTCCTGAAACAAACACAGTTTTGGGTTTATACATTTTTTCATTTTTATAGTTTTTCGGTGGAACAAAACCAAGACCTTTCTTTTCGAAATTACGATTATGGTTTGATTTCTTTTGGAAATTAGAGCCACAATTGTAACCCATTTTCTTGTTAATTCTTTGTTGAACTCTTGAAGTGTATTGTTTAGGTTTTCCGGAAAGATTTAAATCTTTTATTTCAGAAATATTAATTTCTGTGATTTTGAAAACCTTTTGAATCATTTCAAATTTGACACTTCTTATTGGAAAACTCTCGTCAGAATATAATTTGTCAGAACATTTCAAAGTATATGCCACTTTGAATGATTCATCATTCAAATTAGATTTCGAAAGTAAAAACTCGTTATCATAAACCCGTTTGTCCTTTTTATTTGTCGGCTTTGACATATTTGACCCAGACTTTGACTCGGTTTTGGACTCCGGTTTTGACTCCTCACTGTCATCTTTGTCTAACACCTGATCTACTACACTTTTTATCAACTTTGACTCATGATCAGTGTCTGATGACGTATACGTAACATCAATACTTTCTGGCAAGTTATCCGACGGCCCAGACTCCCATTGCAAATTGATTGCTTTATTGACTCTTTCAGAATTTGGATTTCGAGGCATAAATCCATATTCGATCGGGGGCGGACATCTATTATAAACCACACTTGATTTCTTACCAGAAGATTTCACTTTTCCTTCATCTTCAGTCACAGCTTTCTCTTCTTCAGACATTTTCATTTCTTCAAACGTCTTCAAATTCTCCACTACGGGATAAATCCTGTCAACAACAAAAGAAGAACATGAGTAACTGTTTAACAACTTTTTAACTTTCTCAGTCTCTATCTTCTGTGTTGCCAGCTCCAATTCTAAATCAGCACATTTTTTGATATGAAAGTTAGCATCATCCAGCTGTCTAAGATATGCTACTTTCAAAGTATTCATCGCCATTGCTTGTTCTCCACTCGAATCAGTATATTTGTTGATTTCTCTGTTCATTGTGTCATACGATTCTTTTAACTTGTGAATATTGTGCAACAACTCATTGTTTTGTTTGATTAACGAATCACAGTTCATGCACTTTTCAGAAACTTCAACTCGTTCTGCATCAATTTTCACTTCATATTCTGGAACTTCTTTGACACTTCTGTTTGATTGTAAAAACTCAGCTCTTCTTCTTTTCTCAGCTTTCGCTTCGGTCTTCAATCTCTCTTCCTCTTCTTCCTCTTCTTTGTTCTTCCTTTGTCTTTCTTCAGCAGCTTACATGACTTTTCTGCACCTTTCTGCACATTTCAAGTCATAAGCATTAGCAAAGAAAGCATGAGAAATGTTTTTGGACATTTCTTTGGCCATGAGATCTTGATCCGGACAAAAATCATCCCAAGTAAAACCTTCAGCCAACTTTTCATCATCTTGTTCAGCCCAACACACTTTGCTATCTTTCGGAAGATACTTTTCCCAGGTAAAATTATCATATTTTCCCTGACTAACAACACATGCCTTTCTATCAACCACATCTCTTCCATGAGCTGGTTGTGCCTGTTGCTGTGCTGGTGGTGTGATTTGATGATAGATGGCCTTCTTGTGATAGTCGTTGTTTCCGAAAGGGTTCTGGGCTCTGGTAGCTTCACGGTTTTTGCACTCCCTCTTGAAATGCCCCTTCTCCCTGCAACGAAAACACGTAACTTTAGATTTATCAAAACCCAAAGCTGAAATGTTTGCATCACGAAAATCATCACGGCCTGTAATTTGTTTAAACTTTTCAGCACGTCTCATCACACTCGCCATACACCATTTGATATCCATCAATTCCATTTCCTCAGCATCGATTTGATCGTAATCCTCTTTTGTGAGCATTGGATTTTCGATCTTTCCTGCAACAAAGCAACTATAAGACTCTAAAATCATCCCTAACAAAGACATTTGATTTTTTGCAATTTCTTCAGTGTAGTCTTGATCATTTTCAAGACTTAACACAATGTTACACTGAAGTTTTCTACCATTCTTTGTTACAGAGATATTAGGATCGTATGATGAAAATCTTGTGCTGTTTGATCCTTGAGATGCCTTCTTCTCAGGAGAATCTTTAACACTGTAAGCAGTTTCGATCTTTGGAGAATACTTTGTAGAATCAGTAGCACCACTCTTATAGTACAAACTGATATCCTGTTCTCCATCATAGTTTTTCATTCTAGCTATCTTCCTCTGCTCCATCTCCTGAGCTTCCAGATGCTTGATAAAATCTCCTAGTGTCATTTTCTTATAATCTGTTTTGTTTGACCGCAGCATCATCAGAAATGTTCCCCATGTTTCATATGGTAGCGCATCTGCAAGTTTTTCAATCAATTCATCAGTATCTTTCTTAACACCAAGTTTCGTCATATTTCTCACCAAGTTACAATATCTATCAATTATTTGCTTGGTACTTTCATTTTTCAATCCCCTAAATAAATCAAATTCCTTTTTCATGAGAGACATCTTATTCCTAAGCATATCGTCACTTCCAGTAAACTTTGCTTCCAACTCTGTCCAAATAGAATGTGCAGTTCCATCATGTTGAAGCAGTATCAAGATATCTTCTTTTATTGCTTGCTGAAGCAGACTCACCATCAATTTCTCATCTCGATATTTCTTTTTATCTGCAGTACTCATCTCTCTAAGTGTTAACGGAGTACCATTCGCAACATCGTTCTTTGTGGGCTTAACATACGGCTCTTCAGTGTGTTCCCATGCATCTAGATGATAAGCCTCGACCCAATTTCCAAAACGTTCAGACCACACGTTATAGTCATCAATATCCATGAGTTTGGGTGGTTTCTGAGATGTTTCGGTTTCATTTTCAATCATAGCACTTTGAGTCACTGACATTGGTGTTGCAAAAGCGTTATAAAACTCAGAATCCATATTTAACACACTGAAAAACTTTCAAACGGATAATAAAGTTTCAAATGGTACACTATTTCAAACGATCAGTTCGCTTTCAAACGGAACAGTTTCAAACGGTAATGATCTGTTCAAACAACAGGATGTTGTTCAAACGGACAGCAGCTTCAAACGATCGGACAGCAGCTTCAAACGATGCTTCAAACGATTGGATGGTTTTCAAACGATAGGAACCTGATTTCAAACGAAACAGTCTATGACGTTATCTTTTCCCGAACAATTTTAAACGGACAAGCAGTTTTCTATCAGTTTACTTCGATTTTCAGTCCGAAACTTTTAAGGCTTTGTTAAATGTCAATTCCGAACACAATGTGAAGTTTTGAGCTGATTTTGACCGTGGAAAGTATCGGCTTTGAACAGAAGGTGTAGAAAATTAGATTTCCAAGCTGAATCTGGCAAGAACTCCTCGTCCTGAGCTCTGATACCAATTGTAGGATCGGTTTCGCGACCTGAATGAGTCGTTCGGAAGAGCTCTAATCCGTTTCAAAGGCGGAAACTAAGAAACGAACTTGTATACAGCTAGAAAATCAGTTTAATCCTCTTTTTCATTCAATAAACAATGTCTACAATGAGAGGAAATACCGGCAACACCTCGGTATCAAATTTCCGAAAATGTTACAAATGTCATCGTTTGAGATCTATATATAGTACATGACCTGACCGTTTGAACACGCTCAAACGGTCACTAAACACTAAAACGGATTGCCCTCAAACGGTCACCACTCAAACGGACGACATTACTTCAAACGGCCATGTCTTCTCAAACGGAAGGGCTTGATCCAAACGGACACACTTGCTTCAAACGACCAGGATTCATTATCTTGTTTCGTGATGTCATGCTTGATCAAATCCACTCCGAGACTGAGACTCGACATCAGACGAAGACGACAGATGACTGCACCAACAATGTTATTCCTAAAACTGCGTTTCGTACCCGTTATAGACACTATGAGTTCGTAGTCATGCCTTTTGGTCTGACCAACGCACCCGCTGTGTTCATGGACCTTATGAATCGTGTGTGTAAACCTTATTTGGATCGTTTTGTTATAGTCTTTATTGATGATATTCTTATTTATTCTAAATCTAAAGCTGATCATGCTCGTCATTTATGTCTTATGCTTGAACTTTTACGTGGCGAACGTTTGTATGCTAAATTCTCTAAGTGTGAGTTTTGGATCGACGAGGTGCAATTTCTTGGTCATGTCGTTAGTAAGCAAGGTATTCATGTTGACCCGTCTAAAATCGAAGCCGTGAAGAATTGGAGTACGCCTAAATCCGCATCTGATATTCGTTCTTTTCTAGGGTTGGCTGGTTATCACCGCCGATTCATCTCGGATTTTTCTAAAATTGATGTACCCCTTACTATGTTAACACAAAAAGAGAAACCTTTTGCTTGGGGTCCCGAGCAAGAGGAATATTTTCAGACTCTTAAGACCCTTTTGTGTAGCGCTCCTGCACTTACTCTACCCGATGTGAATGATGATTTCGTGGTATATTGTGATGCCTCGAACCGTGGATTTGTTGGTGCATGTTTTGAGACAACAGCTTAATAGTTTGTTTATTTAGTCTTTAGATATTTTGTATTGGGCTTAGCATATTGGTTAGGGAGTTATTTAGTGTTATGGGCTTGGAGAATGGCCTGGCCCAGACCAAAGCCCATGTGCAAAGCTTGTCCTATAAATACAAGGCTTGGCATTAGGGTTTAGGTTACACATTTGGAGGGTTTGAGAGAGAGATAGAGAAATCTACAGAGAGTGGCTGAGAGATTTCTTGTGGGTCTTGAATTGATTGTAAACTTCGTGTTGGATAATCAATAGAAGACCGGATTGAAAGTGCATCGTGTTCTTGATTCTGTTTCTACTCGTTTTCTGTGAAATCTGATCTAGGGGATTCCACACTCTAGGTTGGATCGACGATTCTGTTACGATCCGCACAGATTAGGGGACCTACAATTGGTATCAGAGCATTCGGCTCTTGGTTTGACGTGTTTAACGGCTGTTCTAGGGTTCTGCTGGTGATTTCGGATAAACTGCTTGGATTTCGGACCATTTCTGATAGAAATCAAGGATTTCGGATCAATTTCGGACCAGAAACAAGCACTACGGATCATTTCGGATCTTCTGACTGCATTTCGGATCTCCAGACTTGAATTTCGGATACTCAGGCTTGCATTTCAGATTAGAAGTCTTGGATTTCGGATCAAACATGTTGCATTTCGGACCAGGTTAACTTGCATTTCGGATTAGACAGTTCAATTTCGGATCAGGCGAACCATTTCGGATCTGAGGGTGCTGATTTCGGATCAGACAACATCATTTCGGACCAGACTTGTTCATTTCGGATAACCATAACCTTTTCGAACCATTTCGGACCTTTACTGTTCATTTCGGACAAGGTGGAATTTTTCTTGGCTTGCGTAAGAAAAATTTCACAGTTTCGCGTTTAGAAAACCATCCGTAACTCATCACAGGAAACCGTTTGCACCATTGGAATCCTTGGATTTTTAGGACAAAAAAAAGGAAGACTCTGGAAAATCCCGAAAAAGGTTTTCAACATCATATATCATTGGAATCGTAATTTCTAGACGAATCTAACGGTATAATTTAGTAAAAACAGTTTTCAGATAAATATTTGTACGGTTTCATCAGTTCGCTTACGGTAAAGGCTCGACAAGGACCAATAGAGAAGTTAGATTTGGATTTTGACACAGGTTACCAAAGTCCATTTAAACTTTTACGCTGCGTGATGGCTAAGATGGATAATGGAAGTGAGGTTGTTAAGAACTGGCCAAAGCTTGTAAATGTGAAAGATTATGCTGACTGGAAAGAGAAGTTTGAGTTGTTTATGAAGAGTGAGGATTTCAGAATGTGGTGTTGTATGATTGATGGATATGTTGCTCCTACACGTCGTGTTGAAGGAAGAGTTAAGGTGATTTCTTATGTGAAGATGGATGAATCTGAGAGACGGGTGGTTGATGCTGAGAAGAGAGCTTTAGAAGTGATCAAGAAATCCTTACCTGAGGGCATTAAGCATACCTTCAAGAACGATGGGAATTCTAGAGATTTGTGGGAAGCTTTGGAAAAACGTTATCAGATTCCTTCAAGATTGAATACATGTGATCAAGCTGGTGTAGCTGAGCTTGCAGCTGTGAAGATTGGAGAGAAAGCTGCTGAGGTAGAAGAGAAGAAGGAAGCAGATGAGGAGAATGCTGAAAAGAAGGATGCAGAAGTTTCAAAGGGCTTGAAGGATGTGAACAGACTTACATCAGAGGTGAAGGTATCATCAGAATTTGTAAGTCATACATGTCTTAATTGCACTGAACTACAGGGTAAAGTTAACAAACTATCGGAGCAAAACAAAATTCTGTTAGCTGATTTGGAAAACAGAAAAGAGTTAAATGTTCTTTTGATTAAAAGAGAGTCAAATTGTTTAGAAAAACTCAAATCAAATGAACACGAAATTATCAGTCTAACAAGCAAAGTCAATGAGCTGTTACAGGTCATTGATTTGGCTTGTGAAACTGTGAAAGAAAAGACTAACGAGCTTTCAGAAAAGTGCACAGAATTGGCTGATGCACAAGCCAAAATTGTAGAACTTCATGGGAAGTTACACAATTTTGAAAATTCTTCGTTAGTCAGGACTCATATTCAAAAAGGTTTGAAAAGGAGTAATGATAAAACAGGGGTGGGGTATACTAAAGCTTCATCTTCTGGAAATCAAGACTACTCATTTTTACCAACTGAAGATGAGCTAACTGATTTTGTAACCACTGCACAAGTAGTGGTGGATCCGATAGCTGGGGACTTGCCAAATAGTCCAGTTTCTTTGAAAGAATCTGTTGGGTCTAACAGTACACCTCATAAAGTGGATAAGGATGCTGAAGACAAAAAGGCCAACACATTTAAAAAGGGATCAAACAAAAAGAAAACTTATAAGAAAAGATCCTGTTTTAAATGTCACAACAAAGGGCACGTGACGAGTTGTTGTCCTTTGAAGAAAGGTAAACAAAAGATTGATGAGGTTAAGGATGGGAATCAGGTTGGGTCAAGCAACAGTGTAAAAACAAGTTGTCAGACAAAGAAACCTGAATTTCAATCTAAACCTTCAACTTCGAAAAGATTTGATAGACCAAGAAGTATTTCTCCACAATTTAGTCATTATAATGGTAAATCAAATCGGTTTCAAAATAAAAAATTTGGATATCAAAATCGATACCAGACTTCTGGTAATCGAAATTTTCAAGGAAGAAACGGACATAGGAGTTTTAGTAACTCAAATGTTCAACAACATCCAAAATTTTTCCAGAATTCATGGTATGATAATGGTAGAAGAAGGTATCAAGATAATAATTTCCAAAGGTCAGAAAATCCGAGAGGTTATTGGAACTCTCGCAATCAAAGACCTAGTGGAAATTATCAGTCTTGTTCAACAATGGGTAAGAAATCCAAGAGTTCAGTGAGGAGTGATGGATATTGGATGGATGTTCATGTAATGGATGAATTTGGAAAACCCAAGACTGTCAGGGCTTGGGTTCCAAAGTCTAACTGAGTTGTTGAGTGAATGCAGGATGACCAAGAAGGACTGTTGATGTGTTCGACAATGGTTATTCCTGTAGAGCATCTGAGGTGAATAGTCGGTTAATATGGGTAACGAACTATTTACTTCTGTGATTATTTTGCTTATTCTAATCTTAATCATGAAAAACTTTTGTCAGATTTAAAGTGGGGAGTCTGTTTGTGTTTATAAATTTGTGTTTTCAAAACTTACTCCATAAAAACAAAAATTTAGGGGGAGAAATCGCCCTAAGCCAAAAAGAGTTTAGATAGTGCGTGTGTTTAGGGGGAGTAAGTTATAAAATTTTAAAAAATACAAAAACATTGAAAATCAAAAACATAAAAAAAATATATAGAAAATAAAAAATGAGTTATCACTGTGTGAAAAAGAAGAAATGATAGTACATCAGCAAGTTAGACTATCACACTCAAATTGAATTAAACTACTTAAGTGTGATAGCAGCTTCATCATATGATGTACCAGTAGGCAAAAAGCATGAAATAATCAACTTACCAATGTGATATAAACCTAAACGAACTGAATATGAGTGGGGAACACATCAGTGGTGTATGGTTTAATGACCTTAATTCTTGCGTTGATAGATTGCCAAAATCCGAAGTTTTGGGTCTTTATACTGTTATTTCATCTGGGGATATCAGGGTTGTCCTTCTGCTACATCCAGATACATGCTGACCTAGGCACAACCAGGATATCTTAAAAGAGCTAAAAATGCCAAAACCCTGAAAATGAAGAAGCTCTCATAGAGAGTCATTCAAAAAGTGCAAAATGCATAATTCGTACCAAAAATGGTATTTGTCTTAGCCCTCGTTAGATATTTTGGTCTCTTTGCTGTACGGAAGTACTGGCCTGTTCACCAATTATCTATCGTTGAATAATAAAACGGATGAATTCAGTATACTCACCTACTACGATGAATCTTTGTGCATACCTTGATCGCGGGGGTATATCCTGAAGTGGGACACACTAGTATTTCAGTAATAAAATTACCTTAACGTATCATACGGTAATGGTACTTGAAATGTTCATGCATTTTGTTTAAGTGGACAACAATACTGGTAATCGTCTTGAACTACTTTTAACGAAAAATTACATAAAGAATTATCTAACGGGTATGATCTTCTTGCACATGATTCTCACAAAAAGAAGTATTGTAAATATTTTTGAGTTTAGTTTGTTTAGTTTATGTTGAAAAATATTAAAAATACCAAAAAGATTTTCCTTTTAAAAGGTCTCCCATTTTGAACTGACAGATTGTTGTTTTTGCATGATAAGATAAAATATTGGGTTATCTTTAAATGTGAAAAAGGCTAATGGTTTTTCGAGATACTTGCTTGTGTTTCTAAACAGATTGATGCAGTTATCAAAATGAAGTGCAGAACACAAGTAAAGTGTAGATTGAGAGTGAAGTGAAGATGAGTGAAGATGCATGGTAGGATCCTTCTACTACTTTGCAGAGAAAGAGATTTGAAAGAGTTAAAGATTACTTGCTTAACCAAAGATTGCTAGTTCAATGATTTACAACGATTGAAAGTTTTGGAGATTGGAAGCATCAGCTAAGGGGGAGTTTGTTGATGTTAGAAATTGTGTAGCTGACGCTATCCAAAGACCAAAAGACTGCAAGATGTTTGAAGACAAAGTTACACTATGAAGCTATTGTCAAGGGGGAGTTTGTTGGTGCATGTTTTGTGACAACAGCTTAATAGTTTGTTTATTTAGTCTTTGGATATTTTGTATTGGGCTTAGCATATTGGTTATGGAGTTATTTAGTGTTATGGGCTTGGAGAATGGCCTGGCCCAGACCAAAGCCCATGTGCAAAGCTTGTCCTATAAATACAAGGCTTGGCATTAGGGTTTAGGTTACACATTTGGAGGGTTTGAGAGAGAGGTAGAGAAATCTACAGAGAGTGGCTGAGAGATTTCTTGTGGGTCTTGAATTGATTGTAAACTTCGTGTTGGATAATCAATAGAAGACCGGATTGAAAGTGCATCGTGTTCTTGATTCTGCTTCTACTCGTTTTCTGTGAAATTTGATCTAGGGGATTCCGCACTCTAGGTTGGATCGATGATTCTGTTACGATCCGCACGGATTAGGGGACCTACAGGATTGGGCTGTGTGCTCATGCAGCGGGACAAGGTTATCGCTTATGCCTCTTGTTAACTCAAGGTACATGAGAAAAACTATACTACTCATGATCTGGAGCTTGGTGTAGTTGTATTTGCGTTAAAGATTTGGCGACACTACCTGTATGGTACGAAATGTGTGGTCTTTACCGACCATAAGAGCCTCCAACATATCTTTGACCAGAAGGAACTGAACATGCGACAGAGGCGTTGGGTGGACTACTTAACGACTACGACTGCGAAATTCGCTACCATCCTGGCAAGGCGAATATAGTGGCTGACGCTCTGAGTCGTAAAACTCATTTTAAGGCTATTCGTATCTCTAGTGATCTGCATGCTTATATTCGTGAAACTCAGTATTCGTCAGCAAATGAAGGAAGTCTAGAAAAACACCATGAATAACTTAGTTGAAAACGCCATAAAAACACCCAGTTTAGAAAAACGCCATAAAAAATCTAGTTGAAAACACTATAAAAACACCCAGTTCAGAAAAACACCATAAAACTATGTGAAAACGCAACAAAAAAACTCAGTTCATTTTTTTCGCTAGTATATCAATAGTGGACTCGTTGGAAAGATGAAAACGCTAAGTTTTATGGTGTAATTTTTTTAGAAAAATAATCACGTATAAAAAAGTTATTGGCGTTTAAATATGATTGGGGGGGGGGGGAATGACATGTGATTAACATGTGCACCCTTGTTTGGATCTTCCAATTTTACCCCTCTTGGTTGTTCTAAGGTTCCTATTAATTTACAAAAATTTCACCGCATTATCTTAGCCACAAATCACAATGATCTTGTGGCAGAAAATCGTTCTCACCGTTTTCACACTTCAAATCGTTTTCTCCTGAACATATATATATATATATATATATAGTAGGGTTCCTACGGAAAGTGTGTTTTTTCTAGAAAGTCTAGGAAGCGATCTTGTCCATCCGATTGGTGTGTTTAAGGGTTGAGATTAAATCAATGGCAATCTTGTAATAATTAACTATATTTAATAGATTGTTTAAAATGAGTAGGGGCAATTTCGTCCTTATGTGTGTTTTAAACCAATAAAAAATAACCGTCAGAGATATCACATCTCCTTAATACACACTAATTTCTCTCTCTCTCTCTCTTTCTCTCTCTAAACCCAAATTCGGAAACCCCCAAAATCATACCAAAAATACCTAAAATCATGGATGAAGATAAGAGATTTTCCTTGTTCCATATACGTAAGATCAAGCTTTCATTGTACTGCGTGTTTTACAAAGCGATTACGGGTGATTCTTGTTTGTAATTGACGGTATTTTGCTGGTTGTAGGGAAGAGATTCAAAAAGCAGGAAACTTTGGAAAGGATAGATAGCAGCGGAACAGTCACCGGAAGCCGATCGAAAGCTGGGGCAAAATCTGCTGATGTAAAACACATTTGTATGAATCTGCTTGCTATTAAAACACAGTTGTATGAATCTGAATTGCTGTTAAAACACAGCTGTATGAATCTGAATGATAAAACACATTTGTATGAATTTGCTTGCTGTTAAAACACAACTGTATGAATCTGAATGATAAAACACATTTGTATGAATCTGCTTGCTGTTAAAACACAGTTGTATGAATCTGAATGCTAAAACACAACTTTATGAATCTGCTTGTTGTTAAAACACATTTATATGAATCTGCTTGCTGTTAAAACACACATGTATGAATCTGAATGCTAAAACACAACTGTATGAATATGCTTGCTGTTAAAACACAACTGTATGAATCTGAATGCTAAAACACAACTGTATGCATCTGCTTGCTGTTAAAACACAACTGTTTGAATCTGAATGCTAAAACACAACTGTATGAATCTGCTTGCTGTTAAAACACAGCTGTATGAATCTGAATGCTAAAACACAACTGTATGAATCTGCTTACTGTTAAAACACAACCGTATGAATCTGAATAATAAAACACAGCTGTATGAATCTGTTTGCTGTTAAAACACATCACCAAGAATAAACTGTTAAAACACAGTACCAAGAATAGGCTGATAGATTCCAGCAAGAAAACGAAGGAATGATTGATATTACGTGAGATCAGAAATCGAAAACAAAAAATTCCGAAATTTATGTATAGTTAGTTATTGAAGATAATTTCCTAAAATAAAAATAGATTGTGAAAGTACATAAATGCCCTTTTAGATAAAATCCTTCAATGCCACATGTCGCGTTCTTATTGCTTCCTAGACTTTCTAGGAAAAACACACTTTCCACCCAACTCCTACTCTATATATATATAAGAAGGGTGAGAAAGTAATTTAACATATTTTAAAGACTTCGTGTAATTAAAAGTTTTAAATCTAATGAGCTGGTGGTGCAGTGGTAAGGGAGAGACCTGGTGTTCCAAGTAACCCAGATTCAGTTCCTGTCCCCCACCATTTAGTTTCAGCGACATCTGGTGATGATGGGAGATTAAGCAAGTAGGCGGCGATCGGTAGTTCGATTCTTGAACTGAGCGGGTTTTACCTCGCTGCACTGTTGTGCCTTCGGGCGAGTGTTCACAAGCTTCAGACTTAGGTGAGGGTTTCCCAGTTTAGAGGCGAGTGTATTCCAATGTGGTGAATTTCGCCAGTCTTCTAGTAGCCCATTTAGAGGATTTGTTGGCCGTTCGAAAAAAATTATAAGTTTTAAATCATATGGTACAATTCCTCTAAACTAAATATTCCTGCTACATGCAAGTTTCCCCCATGATTTTTAAATGACCACAACTTTATTATAGGTTTATATATATTTTAAATTACACCATAAAAACGAGCAATTTATTCTTTTTAAATTTAGTATTGTGCTATTTTTAATTGTAGAAAAAATACTAATGTGTTATGTGATTATATACAATTACGTAATTACGCGCTTTACCGGTGTCTATGTCAGTGTGTTGTGTACTCCGCACATTGTGTTGGCACCTCTAGTATGGATGTGTGTGTATAAATATATAGTAGAGGGTTTACATGAGAATAATTTTTTTGTAAGAATAGAAATAATAAGTTTTAAACCATTAGAAATGTTTCATTTAATATGTGTATTTAATGTTACTGTAAGGGCAAATAGTTAAATTTATAATTTTAATTAGTTTTTTGTATTCCCATAAATTAGCTAACTAATTAAACTTATAAGTCATTTTTTTAAAATATACTCTTTCAAGACAACCTAATTTACAGTGATGAACAATATTCGATATGTGTAGGAGAAATTTTGATACGTGTATGATAAATTTGGATACGTGTAGGATGTATGTATGATAAATTTTGATATGTGTTGGATATATTTTTGATATGCGAAGAATAAATTTGGAAATCTATAAGATAAATTGTTTTTGTCTAGTTAATGTGAGAGAAAATAATTAATTAAAGGAGTTATAAACTATTTATTATTTTACCATTATATCATTTCTTCTTTTTTTCTTATCACATTAAGTTTCTTGTCAAATAGATTTTACCCTATATATATGAACCATAAAAAGTAGGGAACTGAGGAACTACGTAAAAAAACCCATAAATTTTATACATGTGAAAAAATAATTTCTTCCTAATCGTTTTCGAAGCTTTTGTATATATATAAACACTTGCTGAAGCCATTGTAATAAAAAAATTATGAGAATAATTTTTTTCTTGGAAAAACAGTTAAAAAATATTTACTTTTTACAAAAGGTATTTTATTTTTATTCGAACGGCTTCGCTCCTTATACACTAAAAATAATATACGTCTTTAACTCATTTAATTTGTTTTTACTATAATAACTTGCGCCCGTTAACTTTTTAAAAATGTGCAATTGTGTTTAACTTTTTCCCTTGACATTCCGGTGTAAATTTATTAAGAACGATGTTGTATTAAATTAAAATATGTATTGGTATCGTAAATGATACAAGTACCATTGTAATACATGTATACCGAACATTGATAACATATGTCGATATTCTTTTGGGCATATCAAGATTTTTTTTTTTCGTTTTGTTGGTGCACTACATCTGTCGACTTCGTCTTGGATCGAGTCATACATTGTATTGTATAGATTAGGGCGCGTATTACGAGAAAACATGAGATTGTATGTGATTAGAGTAAAGGTTTCGCTCATAGGGTCTTTTAGGAGAGGTTTCGATTATATGTACACATGAGGTTTCGCTCATGTGTACATGTCCAAAAGAGCGAAACCTTGAGGCCTATATATAGCATGTCATTCGAGCGAAACCATATAGAACAAATGTCTTGTATTCCATGCCGAAGTGCTGCCGGTGTGAAGAACTGCGTGTAATCGAGTGATAATCAATACATTTAGCAGTTTTAGTGAAGATTCAGCTGTTTCTACCTTCGTTTCTTGTAATTCCGCACCTGAAATGTAGTTGAACGCCTCTGAACGACTCAATCGGGTCAGAACACGATCCTACAAGTGGTATCAGAGCTTGGGAGGAGGAGTTCTGCAGAGATTAGCTGGATGTCATCATCATTTCTTACTTCTACACCTTCTTTATTCAATTCAGAAAATTTTACCGGTCGGAATTCACTCAAAATTTCACATACTGTGCGCAATTGAACATAGACAAACCCTGGAAAGTTTCAAATCAAAATACGGACTAAAAATGGATAAAATCACCTTCGGACTTGGTTCCGCTCTTTCGGACATAGTGTAGTTTCGCCTTTCTGGACAACTAGTTTCGCTCCTGTGTCATATTATTGAGAGGTTCCGCTCCAAATTACTTAATAGTTTCGCTCTTGAGTGACACATTAGTGAGAAGTTTCGCTCCAAAGTGCTTAGTAGTTTCGCTCTTGTGTCACCAGTATCAAGGTTTCGCTCCAAGTGTATCTTTGAGGTTTCGCTTTTAAGACACATCAATAGTTCCGCTCTTCTAAACATAGTAGTTTCGCTCTTTTGAACTTGATAGTTTCGCTCCAAGTGCACATCAGGGTTTCGCTTATAGTGCAACATAAGGTTCCGCTTAAAAGAACATCTGGGGTTTCGCTTTTACAGACAAAATCCTAGTTTCGTTTTTGTGGACTACCTGGTTTCGCTTATTTGTCACAGATTTTGAAATACGTGTTGAAAAGTCATGGATACCGAGTTTTATAACGCGTTCGCAACACCGTCTGGTCCAGCTGCCGTTGTTCAAGCTATAAATATAGAAAACGAGACGGGAACCACCCAAAAGCCCCCGAAATTGATGAATATCGAAGAATATTACGGGTGGAAAGACAGATTCGAGAACTGGGTTCAGGCAAACCATCTTAGGTCATGGGAATGTATTTTAAAGAAATATGTGTTGCCTCGAACAGATTTGCGGGTTTTAAAGGAGTTATCTGAGTTCACGGATCAGGAACGGGTTATGTACAAAGCAGAAAAGATGATGATAAGTCTACTTCAGCAAGCGATCAAAGAAGACATCTTCATTTTGCTACAGCATGACAAAACTGCAAAGTCAATCTGGGATGCACTTAAAGTAAAATTTGAGGGAAGCGAGAACATGTTAAAGAGCAAGAAAGCTTTGCTTAAGAAAGAGTTTGATCTGTTCAGCAGTCTACCGGGTGAAGATACAAAGAAGCTGATTGAGAGATACTGCCACCTTGTGCGATCAATGTCAATGTTAAGTATTGAAAAAGATCGTGAAGAGTGGGTAGACAAGCTAGCTGATGCACTACCACAGAAAGAATGGGGAACGTATTTGATGATTCTGAAAAACACGGGTGTTTATGATGATTTAACTATCTCTCAGTTCATCGAAAAGATTGAGAGTCAGGATTTGGAACAGCAGAAGATTGCTAGGATGAACAGTCCGAGTGGTCAACAGGATGTAAAGATGTATTACAAAGGCAGTGTTCCGGTTCCAGAATCTGAGAGAAGTCCGAAAATCCAAACTGCATTCAGTAAGATTCATCAGAAAAAGCTAATCAGGGTTCAAGCAAAAGCAGCAGCGGATTCTCATCATTTCCGAGTGTTAATCCTAAAGAGTCAAATTCAAATTTTCAGTCTCAAAGCACTAAAACAGGAAATGGTTACGTGATTCAGTGCAACATCGCTCTAAATCTTCCAGAAGGTCAAAGTTTTTCTGAGGATACTGCTAAAGATCACATGGCTCAACTTGGTTCTGTGTTGCTTTCATATGAGGGTCTTGTTGCTGGTCGGATCGGGAATCCTATGCTAACAAAGGAGGATTACGATCAGATAGATGCCGAAGAGATGGAATTAATGGATATCAAATGGTGTCTTGCAAGTGTACTCAGACGTGCTGAAAAGTTCAAAACAATTACCGGGAGAAATGACTTTCTTGATGCTCATGTATCTACTTTAGGTTTTGATAAATCTAAAGTTACTTGTTTTCAATGCAGGGAGAAAGGCCATTTCAAACGGGAGTGCAAGGGTAGAGAAGCTAATGGTGCTCAGAATCCGTTCGGAAAAGATGATTACTACCGGAAAGCCATTTATCAGCAGGTTGGTCAATCACAAGACTCACAGACGGCTCATGGTAGGAAGATTGAAGATTCTAAGAGAGCATGTTTGGTGGACTTTAACTGGAGCAACTACATATCTCCTGATAGCAAAGCCTGTTTAGTTGATCAAGATGATGAAAGACTACCTGAAGGCTTCAGCTGGGATATGTTCGTTGATGAAAAAGGAGAATACAAAGCTTTCATTGCCAAGATTGTCAGAGAACAAGACATGTTTACCACATGGATGAAGTGACAACTCGTAATTCGAACATGCTTCTGTGTAACGTTACGTGCTTATGTGAACTATTACGATTATTAAACGTTATGATTTTGTGTTTTATGTAATGCAAAGTATGTATGTATATATTGGCCCAAACGCACAACAAGAACCAACCGCACAACGTACACTCGAACGCATAAGGCCTTTGGGTCGCATCACTTGTATTCGGACCATAGGGCAGCCCAAGTGTGGGTTCGGCCCAACCCTTATTAATTGATTAGCACCTAGAGTATTGGTAACCCTCTCATTTGTTACTATCACCTCACACACACCAACCGCACAATACCTTGGGCCACACACAATGAATAACCGGCTGTTGTCATTGGGCCGGACAGCCCAAGACCTCATCGCACAACTCGATACAGTCGCACAAGGCACCACAGCCGCACAAGGTTACTGGACCGCACAAGTCTTTGTGACCGCTTAACTTTGGGCCGGATATCCTGATTTGGACTGGGCTAATCCGAACGTACAAGCCCATCCGAACCGCACAAGGCCTATCAGTCGCACAAGGCTGGTGCAATCGCACAAGTCATCCATGTTGTTATTTGGGCCGTACATGCTATTAGATCACTTAGGTTATTTGGGCTGGGTTTGTTGAATCGCACAACATGATTAGACTAAGTACTATTGGGCTTATGTTGATCGCACAAGTTGAATGCATCGTTTAACTATTAAGTGTTGCCATGATCTATACGTGTTTGTAACGTGTTAACTCGTGTGAAACATACGTGCATTACTTGAACCAAACCTGACTTGTATGGTAACCCTGTTAGGACGCGATTGACCACTTTTAATTCAAGTAACTTTTGGTATAATCTGCCGAGCAAACCAAGGTGAGTTCAATGCATTTTTCTCAAGCATGCGTCCCAGTGGTTGGGGACAACTGGTAAACATTTGGAAGGGAAACGTTGGGTAAACAACTTAATCGGTTTTGGTTATTGCCTGGAGGGCAATGGGGGTAATTAGTTGATAGCGCTATTAGGTGGGAAACCTCACACCGGGCCGTAGGGACGGGGTGAACTAATTATCTGGGTTTCCCTATGGTTGTTAAGAGGCACACTCCTCGGTTACGTAAGGGCGTTTTCCCTAGGGTAACTAGCGTGAACAACATAGTGGGTTGCTAAGAGGCACACTCCTAGGTTACGTAAGGGCGTACTCCCTAGGGTAACTAACGTGAGCAACACCGTAACACAACATTGAATCGCATTAACATATATCTGGTAACATAACACGTTAACGAAACCTTGAACTCACCAGCGTAGTCTGACACACTTGTTTGCATGCTTGTAGGTCGTTAATCTTGGAACATGGACTTGCTATCAGGGAGTGCTGGAGTGGTCATGGATCGAAGCTATTGGATTAGTTATAATTGATACATTGGTTTTGAGTTTTATTATGAAACGATTGCTAAACGACTTATCATATGCTTCCGCTATATAACTCTTTGTGAATCAATATTTTGTTTGACAATTAATCTTGGCAATTAATGACATGTTTTATTTAAATATTTATCATTGGTTCAACGTGATTGGTGGCTCAGACTCTGATGTGTAACACGCCTCGCGGGGTTCCCGCAGGTGGTATTTTGGGGGTGTTACAGTTTGGTATCAGAGCCACTGGTTATAGTGAACTAGGTTTTAAAACGTTTTATAAAACCAGACTATAACCAAACAACTTCGAAAATCGATCATGACACTCAGCTCCAGATTGCAAGGTTCGTCTCTCTCTCACTTTATACATTACTTGCTTTGCAGTCACACACTCACAACGTATATGAACTGAAACATTAAACACCATAGTGACTTGATAGTGTGACACTACTCTTCGACTTATGTGAACCATAGACCTGTGATATCATCTGTTGTGTTGTTTGAACGGGGGAAACTTTGAGCGCAAGCTAAGAGGCACCGAGATAAGCATGCAAATTGCCTTATTATTATGGGTGCACACTTAATAATAACGTGAGGTGCATGCAAGTCCCAGTGAGGCTTATCGAGCGTGAGAAGGGTTCTGCCTTATTATGTGTGAACTTGGTAGTACGTAAATATCAACCTGATACTTGATATCCATCTCGTTTCGATTTCCTGAGTTGGTTCATCTCTAAATATAGAATCATGAGTGGACGAGGACACGGACGTGGCAACATCAACATGACTCAGGCTGAGTTGACTGACCTAATCAATACCCGCGTGGCGGAGGCTTTAGCAGCCTATCAAGCTGGTCAGCAAGCGCAACCTCAACCTAACCAGCCTGCGTGTACGTTCAAAATGTTTATGGACTGTAAGCCACAGACCTTCACTGGAACTGAAGGGGCTGTGGGACTTCTGAGATGGTTCGAGAAAGCAGAGTCCGTGTTTGCTATCTGTAACTGTCCCGCTGGGGACAGGGTGAAATATGCTGCGGGTACCTTGGCAGATGGTGCCCTAACGTGGTGGAACGCCCAGGTACAGTTGTTGGGCATCGAGGCAGCGAATGCCACAACCTGGGAAGACTTCAAAGAACTGATCAGAGAGGAGTACTGTCCTCGGGATGAAGTCCAGAAGTTGGAAAATGAGTACTACGACTTGCAGATGGTTGGATCTGAAGTCGAAGCGTATGTGAAGCGATCGTATGAACTGGCCGACATGTGCCCGAACTTGTCCCGGCCTATGTCCCGGAGGATTGAGTTATTCATCAAAGGGTTGCCTCCGCGTGTGAAGAGTTTGGTCACTGCAGCCCATCTCAATGATTTGACACAGATCGTTCGTCTGACTCATAAGATTGTGGACCAAGAGGTGGAAAGCAATTCGTTACCCCCGCGTATTTCGGCCACTACTACTGCTACACCCACTACCACTGCGTCCGCTAATGATAACAAGCGGAAGTGGAGTGATTATGACAAAGCATCCAGTGCTGGCCAGACTCAGAAAAGGCCAGACAACAGCAACCGCAACATCAGCCAGTCGTCTTCTGTCAATCAAGGCCAGGGAAGTGGCCACAGCCAGGGTTCGTATGCGGGGAGAAAGCCACGGTGTAACAGGTGTGGCTATCATCATTGGGGGCCGTGTGGTCGGACGTGTAACAAGTGTGGTAAGCCGGGCCATGAGGCCAGGGATTGTAGGACCTCACAACCCAAACACCAGCAGCAACAGAACCAGCAAAACCAAAGGCAACAGGGGCAACCACCCCAGCAGAACCAGGGTTTCAGGAAGGGGTGCTATCAGTGTGGTGATGAGGGTCACTTTAAGCGGGATTGCCCTCAGTTAAACCAGAACGCTAACAACAACAACCGCCCGAATAACAACAATGCTGGGAACAACAACAACAACAACAACAACAACAGCAATAATGGGGGAAATGGTGCTCGAGGCAGAGTGTTCCAGCTTGGAGCAGGGGATGCCAGGAATGACGGCAACGTTGTAACTGGTACGTTTCCTGTTAACAATCGTATTGCTTCTGTATTATTTGATTCGGGTGCCGATTGGAGTTATGTGTCCCTAGAGTTTAGTCAACGATTAGGGGTAACCCCAACACCTTTAGAAGTTAAACAAGTAGTAGAACTAGCAGATGGTAAGACGATAGAAGCCTCGAATGTCCTTTTCGGGTGCAAACTAGATCTCGTGGGTCAGGTGTTTGATATTGATCTCCTTCCCGTTACGCTCGGTAGTTTTAACATAGTGATAGGCATGGATTGGTTGTCTAAGCACCAAGCAGAAATTTTGTGTAAGGAGAAAGTTGTGCGTATTCCCCTCCCTGATGGGGAGTCACTGTTAGTTCAAGGGCATCGTAGTGGGACGATGGTTGGGATTATCACGGCCATGCGTGCACAGCAGTATCTACAAAAGGGGTATCCTGCACTGTTAGCGTTAGTTACCAACGCTCAGTCTGAAGAGAGTAAGATCGAGGATCTACCAGTGGTGCGAGAATTCGCTGATGTGTTCCCAGAGGAGCTGCCAGGGTTACCTCCTCACCGTCAAGTAGAATTTCAGATTGATCTTGCGCCGGGAGCGGCTCCAATTGCTCGAGCTCCTTACCGGTTAGCACCTGGAGAGTTACAGGAACTATCCAATCAACTACAGGAGTTGTTGGATAGGGGTTTCATACGACCCAGTTCTTCGCCTTGGGGAGCCCCAGTTCTGTTCGTAAAGAAGAAAGACGGGTCATTCCGTATGTGTATCGACTATCGAGAGCTCAACAAGGTGACCATTAAGAACCGCTATCCATTACCACGCATCGACGACTTGTTTGACCAGTTGCAAGGGTCAAGCTTCTATTCAAAGATCGACTTAAGATCGGGGTATCACCAGGTAAGGGTTAGGGAAGAGGATGTCCCCAAGACGGCTTTTCGAACACGCTATGGACACTACGAGTTTTTGGTTATGCCGTTTGGGTTGAGTAATGCACCAGCGGTTTTCATGGATCTCATGAACCGCGTATGTAAGCCATATCTTGACGAGTTTGTTATAGTGTTTATTGACGACATCTTAGTCTATTCCAAGAATAAAGAAGATCACGAGCGTCACCTACGTCTCATCTTGGAACTTTTGAGAAAGGAACAGTTGTATGCGAAATTCTCTAAGTGCGACTTTTGGATTCGAGACGTGCACTTCCTTGGGCACGTTGTTAACGAGAAAGGGATACATGTGGATCCTGGGAAGGTGGATGCAATTAAGAATTGGGCGGCACCAAAGACTCCGTCTGAGGTGCGACAATTTCTTGGTCTCGCAGGGTATTATCGAAGTTTCATCAAAGATTTCTCGAAAATCGCGCAACCTCTCACCTCGCTGACTCAGAAGAACACGGCGTACTCTTGGGGAACGAAGCAGGAAGAGGCCTTCCAGTTGCTAAAGCAGAAACTTTGCAGTGCACCGATCTTGTCTTTACCAGAGGTCACCGAAGATTTTGTGGTATATTGTGACGCATCAATTCAAGGTCTCGGTTGCGTGTTGATGCAACGCGAGAAGGTGATAGCCTATGCCTCGCGACAGTTGAAGATTCACGAGAAGAACTACACGACACACGACTTGGAGTTAGGAGCGGTGGTATTTGCGGTGAAGATCTGGAGGCACTATCTGTACGGTACCAAATGCACCATCTACACCGACCATAGGAGTCTTCAGCACATCTTCGACCAGAAAGAATTGAATATGCGGCAAAGACGATGGGTTGAATTGTTAAATGACTATGAATGTGCCATCAAGTATCATCCGGGCAAGGCGAACGTTGTAGCTGACGCCCTCAGCAGAAAAGATAATGCACCTAGGCGTGTGCGAGCATTGCAACTCACGATCCAGTCCAATCTTCCTTCTTAGATACGGGACGCTCAGTTAGAAGCGTTGAAACTAGAGAACGTTCGAGCTGAAGCTTTACGTGGCTCGAGACAACGACTAGAACAAAAGGGAGACGGTGCTTACTACGTAACTGGACGCATTTGGGTCCCATTCTTTGGCAACTTACGAGAACTTGTGATGGAAGAAGCACATAAATCACGCTACTCTGTACATCCTGGATCAGATAAGATGTACCACGACTTGAAAACTACCTACTGGTGGCCCAGCATGAAGGCTCATATAGCAACCTACGTCAGCAAATGTTTGACTTGTGCCAAAGTCAAAGCAGAACATCAAAAGCCCTCAGGTCTACTGCAGCAACCAGAGATACCCACATGGAAGTGGGAACAGATCGCCATGGATTTTGTGACAGGACTACCTTGAACTCAGGCAGGGAACGATACCATTTGGGTGATTGTTGATCGCCTCACAAAGTCAGCACACTTCTTAGCAATCAAGGAAATAGACAAGTTTTCTCAATTGGCAGCAATTTACCTTAAGGAAGTGGTTTCTAGGCATGGGGTGCCAACTTCTATCATTTCAGACCGAGATCCGCGTTTCACTTCAGAATTATGGCAGTCAATGCATAAGTCGTTTGGTTCCCAACTCGACATGAGCACCGCTTATCACCCGCAGACGGATGGTCAGAGCGAGCGCACCATCCAAACACTCGAAGATATGCTTCGGGCATGCGTACTCGACTTTGGAAAAGGATGGGAGAAGCACCTACCGTTGATAGAATTCTCCTACAACAACAACTACCACTCAAGTATTAAGGCAGCTCCGTTCGAAGCACTGTACGGACGGAAATGTCGTTCACCACTCTGCTGGCATGAGGTGGGTGATAGTCAGGTCACAGGCCCTGAGTTTGTTCTTGAGGCATCAGAAAGCATTGTGCAGATCCGAAACCGTATGGCCGCAGCTCGCGACCGTCAGAAAAGCTACGCTGACAAGCGTAGTAAACCGCTGGAATTTGAAGTTAATGACCGCGTTATGTTAAAGGTTTCACCCTGGAAGGGTGTGGTACGTTTTGGGAAACACGGCAAACTAAACCCTCGTTATGTAGGACCATTCAAAATTTTAGAACGGATTGGAAAGGTGGCCTACATGTTGGAATTACCTGCTGAGTTGGGTAATGTCCATGATGTGTTTCACGTATCGCAGCTAAAGAAGTGTTTGGTCGATGAAACACTAGTTGTACCATTTCAAGAGCTGAAGATAGACGACAAATTGCAGTTTGTCGAAGAACCAATTGAGATTATGGATCGGGAAGTTAAAGTTCGGAAACACAGCCGTATATCGATTGTGAGAGTTCGTTGGAACTCAAGACGTGGTCCAGAGTTCACGTGGGAACGCGAGGACCAGATGAAACTTAAGTATCCACATCTGTTCCCCAACGATCAGGCGAAACCTAGCAAATCTAATGTTGATGCAACTAGTGAATTTCGGGACGAAATTCCCATTCAAGTGGGGGATGATGTGACACTCCAGGAAAACCAGCAAACGATATAACTTACCTAGTTTTAACTTGTCTAGCTGCTTTAACTTACTTAGCTTTCTCAGTGAGTGCATACCAAATTTCGGGACGAAATTTCTTTTTAGTTGGGGATACTGTGACAACTCGTAATTCGAACCTGCTTCTGTGTAACGTTACGTGCTTATGTGAACTATTACGATTATTAAACGTTATGATTTTGTGTTTTATGTAATGCAAAGTATGTATGTATATATTGGCCCAAACGCACAACAAGAACCAACCGCACAACGTACACTCGAACGCATAAGGCCTTTGGGCCGCATCACTTGTATTCGGACTATAGGGCAGCCCAAGTGTGGGTTCGGCCCAACCCTTATTAATTGATTAGCACCTAGAGTATTGGTAACCCTCTCATTTGTTACTATCACCTCACACACACCAAACCCTAGTTTCCTCTTCTCCTCTCTTGTTCGACGGCAACAACTCTTTCAACCGGAGCCCCGTATCTTGATCCACTACACACGCACACTCCGGTTAGTTTAATACTTTTGATTTAGTTGTCACGATGTTATGATTTCTGTGATATGATGATGATTGATGTTATTGTTCCACGTTTTGGTTTTAGCCGATTAGGGTTGGTTGTATGAATGATATGCGATTGATTATGAATATTGATGGTTAGTATTGATTCTCGGTTCACATGTAAAGAATTCGGGTCAACCATTGTTAATCGTGTAATGTTGACTATGATCTAGAAATTGTTGCGAATGATCGGCTATGATAAATAGTTATAATGATAGTGATGTTGTTAGGATCTTGAACCATGATCATGTGTCTAAGTGTTATGAGCATTGTTTGAGATTTGATTTTGATTAGGATTCTTATGAATCGGTTAATAGTTTTCCTGTTTGATCAATTAATGGATGACTAGAAGCTGTTAATTGTGTTGATTGATTGATGTAAATTTGGAAACCACTTGATTGATTGTAACCAACTTGCGAAATTACGGGAATTGGTTGACCAGTCGCACAAGGTCACACGCACAATGAGATCGCACAAGCTAGGTACCACGTGTATTAGCATAGTGTACAACATATACTTCGCATGATCGCACAAGGTACTGTGGATCGCACAAGACAGTGCCAACCGCACAATACCTTGGGCCACACACAATGAATAACCGATTGTTGTCATTGGGCCGGACAGCCCAAGACCTCATCGCACAACTCGATACAGTCGCACAAGGCACCACAGCCGCACAAGGTTACTGGACCGCACAAGTCTTTGTGACCGCTTAACTTTGGGCCGGATATCCTGATTTGGACTGGGCTAATCCGAACGTACAAGCCCATCCGAACCGCACAAGGCCTATCAGTCGCACAAGGCCGGTGCAATCGCACAAGTCATCCATGTTGTTATTTGGGCCGTACATGCTATTGGATCACTTAGGTTATTTGGGCTGGGTTTGTTGAATCGCACAACATGATTAGACTAAGTACTATTGGGCTTATGTTGATCGCACAAGTTGAATGCATCGTTTAACTATTAAGTGTTGCCATGATCTATACGTGTTTGTAACGTGTTAACTCGTGTGAAACATACGTGCATTACTTGAACCAAACCTGACTTGTATGGTAACCCTGTTAGGACGCGATTGACCACTTTTAATTCAAGTAACTTTTGGTATAATCTGCCGAGCAAACCAAGGTGAGTTCAATGCATTTTTCTCAAGCATGCGTCCCAGTGGTTGGGGACAACTGGTAAACATTTGGAAGGGAAACGTTGGGTAAACAACTTAATCGGTTTTGGTTATTGCCTGGAGGGCAATGGGGGTAATTAGTTGATAGCGCTATTAGGTGGGAAACCTCACACCGGGCCGTAGGGACGGGGTGAACTAATTATCTGGGTTTCCCTATGGTTGTTAAGAGGCACACTCCTCGGTTACATAAGGGCGTTTTCCCTAGGGTAACTAGCGTGAACAACATAGTGGGTTGCTAAGAGGCACACTCCTCGGTTACGTAAGGGCGTACTCCCTAGGGTAACTAACGTGAGCAACACCGTAACACAACATTGAATCGCATTAACATATATCTGGTAACACAACACGTTAACGAAACCTTGAACTCACCAGCGTAGTCTGACACACTTGTTTGCATGTTTGTAGGTCGTTAATCTTGGAACATGGACTTGCTATCTGGGAGTGCTGGAGTGGTCATGGATCGAAGCTATTGGATTAGTTATAATTGATACACTGGTTTTGAGTTTTATTATGAAACGATTGCTAAACGACTTATCATATGCTTCCGCTATATAACTCTTTGTGAATCAATATTTTGTTTGACAATTAATCTTGGCAATTAATGACATGTTTTATCTAAATATTTATCATTGGTTCAACGTGATTGGTGGCTCAGACTCTGATGTGTAACACGCCTTGCGGGGTTCCCGCAGGTGGTATTTTGGGGGTGTTACAGATGAAGTCTATTGGTGTGACTATAGAAAGTGTGGAGGAACAGTCTGTTACGTCTGATGAAAGTTCAGAAAGTACTGATGAAAGTTTACAAAGTTTAGATGAGAGTGTTCAGAATGATGTTAGTTTAGATAAGGAAGTTGTATTTGATCAAACACCATCAGATTCTGGTGTATCAGATGCTGATTCTGAAAAATCTGTACAGTTTGATAAATCACAAATTGATAGCAGCAGTGATGATGAGGAAGAAAAACATATCAATATTGCTAAAACTCATCTTTCTCCTGAAAGTTTTCATTTTTATTTTGAAGATCGCATGGAAAAACTGAAGGAAAAACGAGCTGCTAAAGAACAACAACAAATGAAAACTAAAGATGTTGTTCAGAATGTGAAAGTTGAAAAAGTTATTGAGGAGATTGCTGTTGCTGAGAAGAATGTTGAGAGTGAACAAGTGAAAGAAGAAGAAAAGATGTCTGAAGCTGAAAAGGTGATAGAGACAGAAAAAGTGATAGAAGTGGTGAAAACAATCGAGATTGAGAAGATTGTTGAAGTTGTAAGGCCTTGTGGGAAGTGTTTGGAAGCTTGCAAGGGATGTGCAGCAAAAGATGAGATAATTGCTGAATATGAGAAGAAAAAGAAGCAGTTACTGTTCAATCTCAACTATGTAAAAGAATCTTATGATGTCTTGAACAAAACAGTAACTGGTCTCCAAAAGACAAACTCAGAAAGAGAACAAGCACTAACGATGATGAATGCAGTCATGATGACAAAGCAAAAAGCAATCAATTTCTACATCGAAGAAAGTGCTAAATGGAAGCAAGAGTTGGAGACTGAGAAGATCGAGAATGAGAGAATTAGACGTTTATTACAAAGTTATTCAAGTTCTGATTATCTCATTGATCGTATTTACCCAACTGTTGCAGGAATGGAAGCTTTTCAAGATGAGAAGCCGAAGAAAAAGAAAGACAGTGGTAAGATATGGACTGTTAGCTATAACAAGTGTCCACCTCCGATTTGGGAAGGATATTCACCTAGAAAACCAAACGAGGAGCAACTTGAAAAAGCAGTCAATATAAAGCTAAAAACCGACACAACTGACGTTTTACCAGATAACATTGATGTCACGTTTACCTCGTCTGACACTGATCATGAGTCTGAGTTAATCAAAAAGGTGGTCGATCAGGTGTTGGATACTGATGAGGATGAGTCAAAGTCAGAGTCTGGAGGGTCAAATTCGTCAGTCAACAGTTCGAAATCGTCGGTCAAACGGTCTTACAGTAAAGAATTTTTGTTATCAAAGGCAAATTTGGATGATGAAATATTTGAAGTAGCATACACTTTAAATGATTCGGACAAATTATATTCTGACAAAGAATTTCCAATAAGAAGTGTTCGTTTTGACTTGATCAAAAAGGTTTTCAAAATGACAGAAATTAATATTTCTGAAATAAAAGATTTAAATCTTACTGAAAAACCTAAAAAGTACACTTCAAGAGTTCAACAACGTCTAAACAAGAAAAAAGGTTACAATTCTGGTTTTGGTTTTCAAAAGAAATCAAACCAAAATCGTAGCTACAAAAAAGAAAGGTCTTGGATTTATTCCACCAGAAAATCATAAAAATACGAAAAATTCTAAAACAAAAACTGAATTTGTGTCAGGTGGAAGTTCAGAAGATGAATAGAAGAAACCGTTCTCGAGACAGTCAAATCAAGAGTTTCTTGCTGATAAAAGAAAGAATGGAACTGAAGTGTGGCAACCAAAAGAAACTCGTACCTGTTATAGATGCAATGAAGTTGGTCATATTGCATGGAACTGTCAGAAAAATGTCAAAACAAAATAGGGAGTTTCTCAGAAGTTGAAAGAAAAGGTTGTTGATGTTGAACCACCAACCGAAAAACTTAAAGTTTTTGAAAATTCAACTTATGAGGTCGGTGAGTGTTCTAAAAAGAATATTATCAAACAGAAAGCTGAGAACAACCAAGTGTGGGTTGTTAAAAAGGTTAGTGAGAAATTCGGCGATGAATCTGGTTCCACAAAGCCAGAGGAGCCACAACGTGAGGTGAACATTTCAGTGAATGATGAAGAATTTCCATCACTGAAGTTTGAAGAAGTTAAAAAGAAAGTTGGTAAAATTGAAATCTCGAACCAGTTTTACAAAGAAAAAAATGAATTTGATGTCGAGAAAACATTCAACGGGAGTGTTAAAAAGATTTTTGGAAAAATGCTGAATGGGAGAGCAAAGGGGGTTAAAGATTTTTACGCTACTAAAAAGGCAACATACAACCCTACTGCACAAGAATTGAAAGCCATCAAGTCTGAGAAGACTTGGATGGAAGTCTGTTTCCCATAATAGTCAAAGGACTACGCCGGAGATCCCAAGTTTTGATCGTGGATCAGGAATCGGCATCATTCTAGTGTTTAAAATGTTTTCTTGAAAATTTTTGAAAAGGTTTGAATGATTACAGGTGAAAGGACTACGCCGGAGCTTCCAGGTTGGTAATTGAGAAGCAGGAATCAGCATCTTTGTGGATGATTTTACAAGTGGTAAAGAGGTTAATGTAGATGATTCATTCCTACAAGTGGTTTTTGATTGGTCATACCTACTAGTGGTATTGATTGTGATCTTACAAGTAGTTATTCTTTACAAGTGGTACAAAGATTGCTTGAATGCAAAATGGTAAATCAGGGACATTAATTTGTACTTGATTTACTATCATAAAACTGACAAGATGATGAATCATAACCCCGATTTTAACCCATGTGTAATCTACAAGTGGTAAAAACAAACTCATTTTTCGGAAAATCATTTTGATTAAAACAAACTTAAGTGTTTTGAGATCTAAATGAGAAAATGGTTTGTGAAAGGGGGAGTTCTGATTGTTTATGCCTTACTGGATGGCGAATTGATGTGATTTGATGTCAGTTGTCAAGTTTTCATACAGTTTGTTTTGTGTTCAAGTGGGTCTAGAGCTTAGTTATTTTTCAAATTTTTCTTTAATGTGTTTGCATTTTAGGGGGAGTAGTAGTATATTTTCAGAAAATCCAAAAACATTAGAAAAATTTGAAAATGCCAAAAACATGATAAAATTCAAAAATGAGTTTCGTTGTGAAAAGATGAAATGATAGTACATCAGTAGACTGTCACAACATGCTAAAGAAATGTAATGAGAAAATGTGATAAACAATCTCACTGAAGATATGCCAGTAGGTTTTTACACACTTAGTAAATTGTGACGAGATATAAACATAAAAATTTCAAACTTGCTTGTTCTGTGGGTTAACAACGACTTGAATATATAGGTAACCCCTGAAATCTTGTTTGAAAGGTCCCTTATTCTGAGATACTAGGTCTTTATGCTCAGTGATATCTGGGGTATTATCCCGGGACTTCTGCTGTATGGAAATACTGACCTAGTCCCCGGATAATGCTTTCTGAATATGCTTGAAACATAGCATCGCCCTCAGCAAGCTGATGAAACAATAAAATTGATAGTCGCTGCTGTTGTAATCAAAAGATCCTCTAAAGGGGACACACCGAAAAGTCGAAGTCGTCATCTCTTTGCGTATACGGAAGTATCGACTTGAGCTCTCACGACCTTCGCATCTAACCCCTGACAGATATCAGCTGTGGTATACTCACCTGTAAGACTGAATATTGGGATCTTGATACGGGAGTATATTCAAGAAGCAGGACACACGAATAAGTTTAAGTGCTTAAAACATTAATTCGTATCTCGGATCAGTTGAACGTTGTGTGAAAATTTAAGTGGACCAATATACTGACAATCTAAGTGAATTGTTTAGAACTGAAAATGCAATGCAGCTTAATGGTGTTAGTGACAAGTCTCATAAACTGATATGATCCTCTTACACGAATTCACAAAAATATTGTCTGTAAATATTTCAGTTTCTGCTTTATTCTATTTTTACAAGTGGTGTCTGTTATTTACTTTCTTTCAGAAAAATCCAAAAAGATTTTGTGTGTGTTTTAGCATAAATCTTTGAAAATGTCAAAAAGATTTTCGACAACTGTTGTTGGAAAGCTGATTTTCAAAATTCCAAGTGCTAAACATGATGGCATTGTTGTGAGGGGGAGTATATCTTAATGGTCAAAATATGTTTTTTAAAATCAACAAGTGGTTCATCATGTATGTGTGAATTGAGAGAGAATAGTTGTTGGTGAATATGTTATGAGAGGATGTTATCTGACTATGTCAGGAGTTGGTGCACTACAAATTGTTAAATTTAGAAGATTTACTTCTGGGTTAAGTATGTGCAGGATTATCCAAGGTTCATCAGATATTGCTGAAGAACAAAGGAATGCCAGCAAATCGAGAGGGGGAGTCTGAAGATAGAGAGAGAAAAGCCCAGAGACTGATCAACACTGAAGATGTGAAGACACAGCATTGTCGTGACTCGATGGACGACTCCGTCAACATCTGAGGGGGAGTCTGTTGGTGCACTACATCTGTCGACTTCGTCTTGGATCGAGTCATACATTGTATTGTATAGATTAGGGCGCGTATTACGGGAAAACATGAGATTGTATGTGATTAGAGTAAAGGTTTCGCTCATAGGGTCTTTTAGGAGAGGTTTCGCTTATATGTACACATGAGGTTTCGCTCATGTGTACATGTCCAAAAGAGCGAAACCTTGAGGCCTATATATAGCATGTCATTCGAGCGAAACCATATAGAACAAATGTCTTGTATTCCACGCCGAAGTGCTGCCGGTGTGAAGAACTGCGTGTAATCGAGTGATAATCAATACGTTTAGCAGTTTTAGTGAAGATTCAGCTGTTTCTACCTTCGTTTCTTGTAATTCCGCACCTGAAACGTAGTTGAACGCCTTTGAACGACTCAATCGGGTCAGCACACGATCCTACAATTTTTGGTTGCTATATCAAATGCCAATACCATAAAAATCAGAACTAATACTAATCGAGTTCCCGTCGCTACAAAATAGTTAACACTACAAAATAGAGTTTTTCTTCTTAAGTTTTAATTTTACTTTTTATATTATATGTAATATACGCTTTTAACCGATTAAACTTTTTACTAATATGATTTTTCTATAATAACTTCTGTTTGTTGATCTTTTAAAAAAATTGAATACGTAGTTATTTTTTTTCTTGACATCCCGATATAAATGTTGTCAAAAAACAAAGTTGTATTCAAAATCAAGTATTTTTTTTTTAATTTTTTGTTATTATGAGTACCGGTATCATGACGAACGGATATGATCGTATAACATCGATACCGACATCGGTATTGTGGAAATCTATATTCATGGCCATGGTTTTCGATCGATGTAAAACACAACGTCATTTTTGGGTTACATAAGACATCATTTGTGTTATGAAACCATTGTAAACAGATTTTTCTTTTGTATCGTAAACTATACCAAGTAATGATACTGTACCGGTTCTATAACGAAAGGAACCGACATCTGTATTTGTTTTTATTGTTTTCGATTGATATAAAACACATGTCGTTGTCCTTTTTGTGCATATGTGAGTTTATTTTGGGTTACATGAAACAACTTTTGTGTAGTTTCACCATTGTAAATAAACTTTTTAATCTTGCAATACACATAATCTTTTAACAACCGCACCGATAACTCTCGAACATCGTTACCGGTACTAGTGTTCATATTTATGTTTAAGATACGGGCCAGTTTCATATTTCTTTACTACATGTACAAAAAACGATATCATACCACAACGTAACTTTGTAACTCGCAACATTATGTTTTTAGATTTTGTTTATACTATTGTAAATATTATTTTATATATTATGCATATACCAAATTCCTGCCGCATTACACGGGGAATCCCATTAGTTTTATACAATTATGAAATACTAGGTTTATAATAAAAATCTTTGTATTAGAAGGGTTGAGTAAAATACAAATTTAGATAGTTAGTAATAAAGATTACTCATTTTTATATATAACAAATGATGTAGCATCTTATAAATAGTAGATTTTTTTATGTTTTGTGGTTTTTTTTTATTTTTTTTTTGTCTTTCATTCCTTTTGCCTAGATTTTTTTATGTTTTTTAGTTTTTGTTTTTTCTTTTTTTTTTGTTTTGTAGTGTTTTTTTTGTCTTTCATTTCTTTTGCTTTGTAGTTAGTTTGTCTGCGTTTTACGCTATCTTGCGGTACAAGTTCGCGTTTACCTTTGCCTATGTTTTATGTCACGTGTCGATATAAATTCATATTTTATTTAATGATTTTTCTCGGTTTAGTAGTTGGTTCTTGCTACTTAGAACAGTTTTGTGACCCCTGTGTCCACAAAGCATGGGTCAACATCAGTGTCAGCATGGTATTTGTTTTTATGTTTTTTTCTCAACGTAGCGGTATAAAATTCGTTGAACACAAAGTTGCACAGTGAGATTTTGTGGTTTTTGTCTTGTAGTGAGTTTGTGTGCTTTTTACGCTATGCTGCGGTATAAATTCACATTTATATTTGCCTATATTTTACGTCATGTGACGATATAAATTCATGTTTTGTTTTACATCACGTAATGACATATTTTGTTTTACGATTTGTCTCGGTTTTAATCGTCGATTGCTTGCTACTTAGGGGTTGTTTGTGATTGAGTTCGAAATGGCTTATTAACTTATTGGGGCCAATAAGTCATTTGGAAAAGCCCAAATCATGTCTTTTGGAAATGACTTATTGCCTTATTAGCTTTTCAAAAAGCTAATAAGTCATATCCAAACGCAATCCCAAACACCCTCTTAGAATAGTTTTGGGAACCCTGCGTCCACAAAGAAGGGGTCAACATCGGTACCGGTACGGTGTTCGTTTTTATGTTATAAAATTCGTTGAACATGGGGTTGTGTCACAATAAAAAAAATTGTATTGTAAGCTATATCGAGCGCAGGTACCGTACTAGTACCGTAACGAAGCCAACAAATACCAACTAAACAACACTGGTACTGGTACATGTTTCCTTTTTATAGTTTCCAGTCGATGTAAAACACTTGTTGATTGCTATGCTGAGTGTTAGTATCATGCTGATATTGTAATGAACTAAACCGATACTGAAAGAAAGCCCGCCACAATGCGTGGGAGAATTTGTCTAGTTATATTATCATATATATATATATATATATATAGAGAGAGAGAGAACGTATAATGTACAAAATGGCTTAACCTACATTAACATACGCGACAGAATTTATAACGTGCGTAATTGTTTTTTTCACCATTATAACGTGCGTGATTATCACCTCCATGCGTGATTATCACCTCCCATGCGTGATTATCACCCAAAAACTACTCCCATGCGTTATTAGGGCTCCCATGCGTGATTATTGCCCAGATCTGATGGTTGAGCGCGTCGCGTACGTGAAGTAGGATAAGGACTTTTGTATATTAACCTTTCCCTATATATATATATATATATATATATATATATATATATAGTGGAGAGTTCAAATGAGAAGAATTTTTTTGTAAGAAGAAAAAAGAATAAGTTTCAACCAATAAGAGTGCTTCATTTAATATTTGCATTTAATTTTAATATAAGGGTATATTGGTAAACTTACATAAATCATTAATTTGTAATCTTCCCATTTAATAACTAACTAAATTAAATTTGTAACTCCTTTTTAAAATATATATTTTCCCAACTAAAAAAAAACAACTTAATTTAAAATGTAGAATAAATTACTATTTGTGTAGGATAAATTATAAGTTGTGTAGGATATATTTCGAGGTGTGTAGGATAAATTTTGACTTTGTAGGATAAAATTCTATAATGTGTAGGATATATGTGGGAAAATTTTGATATGTGTAGGTTTTGTAGATTATATGTAGGATAATTAATAATTAGTTGACTAATTAATTAAAGAGAGAAAAAATAATGATATGAGTCATAAATGAAATAGTATTTTACTAATATGCCCTTTCTTCTTTTTCTTCTCACATTAAATTTCTTCTCTAATGAACCTTCCCCTATATATATATATAGATGTATAGAAAACCCACTTTAATTTAGAAAACCCGGGAAACTCAAAGCTCCCGATGTTTTTTTTTTCTTGAAAAAATTTATACATGTTACATACATGTTTTTAAGGGTTTTGGGCAAAAAAAATCAAAAAAGCGCCGAGTAGATATTTTTTAAAAAAATAAACAAGTTTTGGTGTAACATATGTTACATTCATCTGACATATTTGTAACATGTGTTACACCAAAACTTGTTTATTTTTTTTAAAAATATCTACTCGGCGCTTTTTTGATTTTTTTTGCCCAAAACCCTTAAAAACATGTATATAACATGTGTAAATTTTTTCAAAAAAAAAAAAACATCGGGAGCTTTGAGTTTCCCGGGTTTTCTAAATTAAAGTGGGTTTTCTATAGATACTTACATTATATATATATATATATATATATATATATATATATATATATATATATATATATATATATATTACTATTATCAACTTTGATAAACAGTAACTTTAACTTATTTATTTTCCCTTTTTAGTTTCAATTACATTACATTACATTACACACCTTACAATTATCAACTATAGTGAATAGTAACTTTGACTTATTTATCAACTTTTGGTTGACAATAACCTTATATTTAAATAATATCTTTTGTACCTATTTTATAATAGTTACTAACTTGTGTCAATAGTAACTTTGAATTTCTAGTAAGTTTTTATTACATACCTTATACTATATAAATAACTAAGTCGGTACTGACCAACAACAATGGTATATCGGTGCTATCGGAACCATTATGGCTATTCGTCATTATGATTTTTAATTGGTGTAAAACAGGACTTTATTCTTTTGATTTACATCATACAACATTTGTTAAAACCAATGTAAATATTACTATACCGACTCGGTTCGTCATCAGACCGTTGTTTTTAAACAACTGTTTTTAAAATAAAAGTTATCGCAATTTGAGAAAAAATTAAACACAACCACATATCATGAGTTTAATTTATACGAGTGGTGTTACCATATTAGTAACGATATGAAAGCTTTTGATTAATGTAAAACAAGTGTCAATATCTTTTTTGTCATATCACGACTTTAGTTTTTATGTTTTCTCTTTTGCTTACTACAATGAGTGTCGGTACCATAATGAACTAAACCAATAACGGCCGAATTTCCACCGTAACGTGCGAGATTATCTACGATACTAGTTTTATATAATAACAGATGTTGAAACTTTTTATGAATAGTAGTTTCTTTTCTTTTCTTTTTCTTTTTGTCTTTTATGATTCTTGTCTTCTACTGTTTTTTTTTTCTTTTTTTCCTTCCATTATTTTGCCTTGTAGTGAGCTTGTCTGTGTTTTACGCTATTTTGCGTCTGCTTTTGCCTATGTTTTTTACAGATCAAATGACAGTATAATTTCGCGTTTTTGTTTTACAATGTCACACCCCGATATTTCCACATATTACCGGTGGGCCCGGCGGGGAGTATCGTGACGTAGTTGATATCATCATTGTCAATACACACAATATAATAGCACAGCGGAAGGCTTGGTGAATAAACTATTACAAACCATAATGTCTGAGTGTTCGAGTGAAAGAATATACAGACTGGAATGTAATAAGATCCACAGGCGGATCATAAAAGTACAAAGAAACAAAAACAACAGACTTCAGGTATCTATGGATTTGCAAGATCCTCTTATGACACCTAATAGCTCCAGCCTATTACGAGAGGTACCTGTCAATCGGTCTTTAAGAAAATATGTCAGTTTACACTGGTAAATACAATTAACCGACTCTTTTGAAAACATTTATGAAAATTGATTTAAGTGCACATGGCACAAATCTTTTATAACTTGGGACAATTATTTATAAATAATCTTGTATACAGATTTATATGTTTGTCATACAATTGAGGCCGGTTGGAAGCCGGTCGTGATTAACCGACTAACCACTTATAGAACCCACAAAGGAGTTATCCCCCAACATGTAGGTTTATATTTTAGCATTTGCATCTGTCAAGTGTATGCCTACACCCCGTGCATAGGTCGTGGCCATTTTCAAATGAAATGAGCCGAGGATATCCAGGACACGGTCGAATTAACCCCCAATGTTTATGTTATCAAACAAGACAGACTAAAACGGGCTATTGTCACACCCCGATTTCCACGTGTTTCACTGGTGGGCCCGGTGGGGGATTACCGTGACGTAGTTGGTAACAATATAGTCATACCACAATATATAAATGCACAGCGGAAGCAATAAGATAAATATATTTCAACCATTGAATGTAATATCAAAGTATCACAATCGTTGAAATAAAATCCACAGGGGATCAAATTCAAATATAGGTATTGTTCAACAGACGTAGGCATCTTAGGCTTGCGAGACTCTTTATTGATGCTAAGGAGAAATATCCAGCCAATTATGCTTAGAACCTGCATTTAATCTTTTTAGGGAAAATACGTCAGTTTACACTGGTAAATACATTCAACCGACACTTTTGTAAAATGTTTAATAAAATTGATTTGAATGCATAAGGCACAAACTCTTTATAACTTGGGATAATTTATGATTAAATCTTGTAAAAGAATACATGTTAACTATGTGTTCGGTCGCCCGGGTCGTGCCGGGTTAAAGGTTAATAGACACGCCACTAAGCATAAAGCCGTGGCGGGAAAACCAACGGTTATACCTTTAGTAATATAGACACATTACGGGTGTACGCCTACACCCGTGTGTCGGTGTCGTGGCCATTTCGTAAAATGATGCCAAGGATATCCGGGACATGGTCATTAAGCTCCCAAAGGCGTAAAGCCAACAAAACAAGTTTTTAAATGGGTCACATTGATAATACCCAACTACTAATGAGTTGGGGTCAATTGCCCGACCAAGCGGTATTTTAAATATCGTAACCCAAGCCCGTATAACGGAAAATAAGTTAAAAGTATTTACCTGAGCAAGTATTAATCCTTAATAAACAATGCAAGTTTCTTTTACTGGTCTCCTATTCTGGAACGAAGGTTTAAATCAACCTATTAGAATCCTAACGGGTCTTTAATTTAGCCTTAGCTTAGACCGGTCAGTTTCAAAGGATATTTACGGTTTAATCGCGTGAAAGGCGAAAACCGGGAATGGAATGTGATTCAGACCCGACAAGTTTGAAGACTTGTTTTATATGGGTAATTTAATCACACTCTGGATTTTGAGGTCAAAACAATAAGGTTTGACCCGTTTCGGCTAGTTTATGTAAACTAGTTACATAAGCCGAACCGTGCGCACAAAAGGCGTAACAGTTAGCCGTAAGAGTCCTATACAAATTTCCTAAGTCAATATGCTTTAAAGAAGTTGTGGTATCAGTAGGATACCTTCCATAATGCCCGTAACGAGTTTTTAATCCAATGTGTGCCCCGTAGCGATATTTCGGTCATTTTAAAGATCATAAAAGAGGTTTCTGAGTTCTAAAGGAAATCTGAGTTTTCCGATCAGTTTATAAAGTCTAAAATACTCTATTTATTATTTAAAATCAGTAGCAACTGGAATCGGGTCAAAATACTTTGTAGAACTCAAGTTATGCTCGAAAAGGGTATATTCGGTATTTACCGAACCGATGCCATAACCGCAGGTTATGAGCAGGTTAAAAATCATTAAAAATCTTTAAAAATCTCCAAATATTATTTTACATCAGTGGGTAAAAGGTTTGGTGCCTAAATTTGTGTTTAGATAGGCGTTATGCTAACTGCGCCACTTAATTACTAAAGTTTTCGTAATTGCGCTATTTAGCATAACTCCCATTCTAGACCTCGGATTGACGTGAAATTTTAGGGACATGCTTAGAAATCAGTAACTAAGATTATTGTCCTTTCACATGTCCAAAATTCTCGTTTTAAAGTGAAAAGGGCGTTACGGTCAACTTTTAAGCATTTAACGGAAATGTGTTAAAGACTTGGACAAACAACGAACCGGTCACAGAGGGTTATACCATCATGTAACCTGGTCCTAAGAGAGTCCTAAGGCATATATAAATCATACCATAACGGGTCAGAACTGAAGTCAAAGCAAAAGTCAAAGTTTTGCGACTTTCGGTTCCGAACCGGGTCAAAATAGTAAATGGTCAGATCAAACAAGCTTAGACTAGTTAATATACTTATTATCATGTTATATGAGTGTTAAAATAGATTACACGCCATCTACATTACTGATTATGCATAAAATCGCAAAATAGCATTCTGTTGACTTTTTCTAAGCAAGTTTGACTCGACATTCGGACTAGTTAGAGTGGGAATCAGAGGGTGCCCTTTTAGGGGTTTAATGCCCACATGATTACCAACATATAACTACTTTTAATTCGACAAACCACTGGACCATTTGTGATTTATCGCCAAGTCAACCGTTAATTACGACGGATTGACTTTTAGGCTATAACTAAGCAAAAACTAAGCCACAAAGGGTTAGGCATACTTACAGAAGCTTGGTGCACGACCAGAGATGTTAGAAGAATGCTCTTGAGCTCCAGAAGTGGTCAAGAAAGCAGGTTTGAGGTGTGTTTCCATTGTGTGCATTACATTGCCTTTTATAGTGAAAAATGGAGCATAAGATCATCACAACTAAGTCTATCATTGCTCATGGGTGATCAGCAGCTGTCCCTGAGTGTTAGGGGACATGTAGGGGGCGCCCATGCTGCCATAATTGCTCCCAAGGTCGGTTAAAGCATCAAACATTGAATCTGCGTGAGTTTTCTGCTTCTGGGGACTTGACGCGACCCGCATTAAGGATCAGGCTAGGCTCACGCGGGCCGCCTGAATCCTTATGTCAGGAACCGGATCTTCATATGGCTCGCGGCCCGCATAAGCTTCCTTGATTCTCTAACACGGGCCATCTGAGGCCTGTAATTCAAGATTTTCAAATCTTTTGCCATTATTAGCCTGACCTTTCGGTTTCGAAGGGGTAACTTTGCGATTTGGGCCTCGATTATTTACGAATAAGGGCCTCGTGACTTTTACCCATGCCGTTAAGTCCCCGGTTAGTTTAATTACTATCCAAAAAGCCTTATCTTTCATTGTTGACGCTTCTAACCCCTTGCATACGGAATTGATCATAACTTTCTCGTTTTAAAACGGAACTTCATGAAGTTTATATCGTATATTCTAGTGAGCGTAATTTACTGTTACAAAGCCTCGGGTATGTTAAAGGGTCACTCAGAGGTATCACTTAAACATGTTGACACAATTAACCCCTGTAGTTTGTAATCTCTCACTTCCTTCCGCATTTCGTTCCGCACGATCCATGATTAATCCGTTTGAAGGTACGAGCATCATTTAGGGTTACTATACAGTGTATTTATCCCTCGTTGACATTTTTAACCCTTGAATTTACATACTTTCCATGTTTGTCATCTTTAGTCCTTTATTCTGTATTTAATACCACGTGTAAACTTAAGACACGTGTCAATACTTTATTGGACGCAAAATTTCGAGGTGTTACATCCTCACCCCCTTAAAAGAAATCTCAACCTCGAGATTTATTGGAATAGATGAGGGTACTTCTCCTTCATCGTGGACTCAACCTCCCACATGTACTCGGGACCTCTACGGGCATCCCATTTCACCTTCACAATTGGTATGTACTTCCTGCGAAGTTTCTTAACCTGTCGATCCTCGATCGACACAGGTTTCTCAACGAATTTTAAGCTCTCGTCAATGTGTACATCTGTATGCGGTATAACCAGTGATTCGTCAGCGAAACACTTCTTCAGGTTACAGATGTGGAACACATTGTGGATACCACTGAGCTCTTCCGGTAAGTTTAATTTGTAGGCAACCGATCCGACACGTTCGATTACCTCGAAAGGTCCAATATATCTCGGGCTTAGTTTGCCTTTCTTACCGAATCGCATCACCCCTTTCCAGGGTGATACCTTTAGCAGTACTTTGTCGCCTACTTCGAAATTGAAAGGCTTACGCTTCAAATCTGCGTAGCTCTTCTGCCTATCTCGGGCAGCTTTCAATTGATCGCGAATTTGGACAATCTTGTCCGTTGTCTCGAATATTATATCGGGTCCTGTCATTTGGACATCTCCAACTTCTGCCCAACAAATGGGCGTTCTACATTTTCTACCATATAAAGCTTCAAAAGGTGCAACCTTAATGCTTGTGTGGTAGCTATTGTTATAGGAGAATTCGACCAATGGTAGGTGGTTATCCCAACTGCCACCTAAGTCGATTGCACATGCACGAAGCATGTCTTCTAACGTTTGGATCGTACGCTCACTCTGTCCATCTGTCTGAGGGTGGTAAGCCGTACTGAAATTCAAACGTGAGCCCAAAGATTGTTGGAAGCTCCTCCAAAAGTGTGATGTGTATCTGGTATCTCTATCAGAGATGATAGACACAGGCACTCCATGAAGGGCTACAATCTTGTCTACAAACAACTGGGCTAATATATCGGAGCTATGAGTCTCCTTTATGGGTAGGAAATGTGCTGACTTGGTCAGTCTATCAACTATCACCCATATTGTATCGTTTCCCTTCTTTGTCTTTGGTAATTTGGTGATGAAATCCATCGTCACCATTTCCCATTTCCACTCGGGGAGTTCAGGCTGTTGTAGCAAGCCTGATGGCTTTTGGTGTTCAGCTTTTACTTGCGCACAAGTCAAGCACTTTGCTACATAGGTGGCTATAGACTTTTTCAAGCCTATCCACCAAAATTTTGCCTTCAAATCCTGGTACATTTTATCAGCACCAGGATGAACGGAATATCGGGAACTGTGGGCTTCCTGGAGAATAACGTCACGAAGACCTCCATAAACAGGAACCCATATCCTTCCATTCAATCTCAGAATTCCGTCTTTGCCAGAAGATAACTGCTCTTCAGTTACCCCTAGCTTTTCGTTTGGATAGTTAGCTTCTAACACAGCTTCTTTCTGTGCAGCTAACAATCGTTCATTCAGACTGTTCTTTATTTCAATGCTCTTGGCATTGATCCTTATCGGTTTCACTCTCTCTTTCCTGCTCAAGGCATCTGCGACTACATTGGCCTTGCCTGGATGGTATCTTATTTCACAGTCATAGTCATTCAGAGTTTCCATCCAGCGTCGCTGCCTCATATTCAGGTCCTTCTGATTGAACAGATGCTGAAGGCTTTTGTGATCAGAATAGATCACAAATTTAATGCCATACAGGTAATGCCTCCAAAGTTTTAGTGCAAATCCAACGGCACCCAACTCCAAGTCGTGGGTGGTGTAGTTCTTTTCATGCACTTTCAATTGTCGCGAAGCATAGGCAATCACCTTACCCCTCTACATAAGCACACAACCGATTCCGGTGTGCGATGCATCACAATATACGACGAATTCTTCCATTCCGTCTGGCAATGTCAACATTGGAGCATTGCTCAGCTTTTGTTTGAGGATATCAAAATCTTCTTGCTGCTTAGGGCCCCAATCGAACTTTATTTTCTTTCAAGTTAAAGAAGTTAGGGGTGCAGCAATTCTCGAAAAGTTTTCAATTAAGCGTCTGTAGTATCCTGCTAGACCTAGGAAACTGCGAATCTCCGTAGGTGTCTTCGGCTCCTGCTAGTTCATGACGGCTTCCACTTTAGCGGGATCCACCAGGATACCACGCTCGCTGACTACATGTCCAAGGAACTGGACCTCTCGTAGCCAAAAGTCACATTTAGAGAACTTGGCATAAAGCTTTTCTTGATGAAGCAGTTTAAGGATACATCGAAGATGCTTTTCGTGGTCAGCTTGACTCTTCGAGTAGATAAGGATGTCGTCGATGAAGACAATGACAAATTTATCCAAATAAGGCTTGCAAACGCGATTCATGAGATCCATGAATGCGGCAGGTGCATTGGTGAGCCCGAAAGGCATCACTAGGAACTCGAAGTGACCATATCGAGTCCTAAATGCAGTTTTATGCACGTCTTCGTCCTTGACCTTCAATTGATGGTACCCTGACCTTAGGTCAATCTTGGAGAAGTAGCTCGCTCCTTGCAACTGATCGAACAAATCGTCGATCCTGGGCAAAGGATACCTATTCTTGATCGTAACTTATTCAGCTCACGGTAATCGATGCACAGACGCATCGAACCATCTTTCTTCTTGACGAACAGGATTGGCGCTCCCCAGGGAGATGAACTTGGTCTAACAAAACCCTTGGCCAGCAGATCATCTAGCTGCGTCCTTAATTCCTTCATTTCTGTGGGTGCCAATCTATAAGGCGTTCTCGCGATAGGTGCCGCTCCTGGAATGGTGTCGATACTGAATTCCACTTGTCTGTCTGGTGGCAAACCAGGCAGTTCTTCTGGGAAAACTTCAGGATAATCAGAGATGACTGGGATGTCTTCAATTCTGGGTTTCTCCTCACCGACGATTACCTGTGCCATATAAATGACACATCCTTTCTTCAAACATCTGGATGCCTTTAGCATTGATACATGTGCAGGCAATCCATGTCGAGTATCTCCTTGGATGGTAAGTGGTTCTCCAGACGGAGTCTTGATTACCACTTGTTTCTGGTTGCACACGATTTGGGCTTGGTTATGCGATAACCAATCCATACCCAACACTACGTCGAAACCAGCGAGTTTAAAGGGTAACAGGGATAAAGGAAATGAGTGATTCCTAATGGATATAACACATCCATCTAAAACAGTTGAAACTGTCCCCATAGTCCCATCGGCTAGTTCTACTTCATATTTTACGTTCAAGGTTTTAACAGGCAATTTTAATAACCCGCAGAACTTATCATCCACAAAGGATTTATCTGCTCCAGAATCAAATAAGACTCTTGCGAAAACATCATTGATAAGGAACGTACCGGTTATGACATTGCCGTTCTGGATAGCCTCTTTAACATCCATCTGAAAGACCCTCGCATTGGTCTTCTTCCCATCTTCAGCCTTTTTCACTATCTTCAGGCAGTTCGTCTTGATATGCCCCTTCTCGTTGCAACTGTAACAAGTTGCATCCTTGAGTTTCTTGCACTCAAGAGTCCTATGCTCCGAGGACTTGCATATCCCACACAGCTTCGGTGGGGATTTCTTTTCAAACCTGCACCTTCCAAAGTGGTGCTTCTGGCAAATTTTGCACAAGGGTTTATCGCCCGACTGTCGGTCATTTCTCTTGTTCTCTGACCCCCTCTTGTGGTCATGATTTCCTCGGTGCTTCTTGTTGGATTTGCGTGAATCATCATCTTCACGCTTCCTCTTCTCACTGTCGGCATTCCTCAACGATCTCTGCCTCACTGCATCAAGCGTGAGAGACAGAGATATATCTGCCACGGATCTGAAGGTAGCAGGCCTAGAAGCCTTTACGCTAGCTTTTATTTCTAGGGCCAAGCCCCCAATGAAGCGCGCAATCCGTTTGGGTTCCGGTGTTACAAGATACGGAACCAATCTCGACAGAGTGTTGAAAGTCGTGAGATATGCCTGGCAGTCCAGGTTCTTCATGACTAGGGATAGGAAGTCAGATTCGATCTTTTCAACCTCGTGCTGAGGGCAATAATTTTCCTTGATGAGAGCCATAAATTCCTCCCATGTCATGCTATACAAAACAGCCTTCCCAGAGGCTTGAACCAGAGATCTCCACCACGCTAGGGCTTCACCCTTGAACGACTGTGAAACAAACTTCACCAAGTCTCTCTCAGCACAACCACTGATGTCCACAACAGTGTCCATCTCATCTAACCAGGTCATACAATCCACCGCGCCCTTTTCCCCAGTGAAATCTCGGGGTTTGCAAGATACGAAATATTTATACATGCAACCCCTGGCGCGAGGTGTATCATCGACTACTTTCTTCTTAGGGTGGACAGTATTCTCATTGGATGAGTGCCCATCGTCATCCTTCTTAGGCTTAGACGGAGTTGAGGGTGGTTTGCTGTGAGATTTAGAGTGGGTTTTTGGCTTTGAGTGTGGTGTAGATAGGGTTCTGCTTCGGGACTCGGTGCATATTCTTCATACTGCCGATCCAAGGCTGCCTTAACAGCGTTGTCTACTAGAGCTTTTAGTTCGGCGCCCGTCAAATGAATCTGAGCATTATCATTGTCATCCTCCTTCGAATGACTATTAACTCCACTTGGTTCAGCCATTGTATCTCGCATCTGCTACAGAAGATAATGACAAAGTTTATTTAGGGGTTTATTATGGAATTGTCTTATATTTGGTTAATTTGTCACTCACAGTTTATTTAGGATTTTAATATAACTTATCCTATTTACAAATAATATTGTTAGTGGCACATAAGCCTAGTCACAAGGATGTTTTTATAATATAAGCTAGGATTATAGAGAATCAAGGCATGGAGGTTTGGACCATAGTTCTTTTACCCCTTTTCTGACAGGGAGTCATAGACTACAACTGTCTTTTGTTTTATATGACAACAAGTATGGCCCGTGGGCACTACATCACTAATGGATGTTTTAAATAAATGATCATCTTTATTGACGATTTTAACCCATGATTTACAAATCATTAATTTGGGTTTTGGAATCCCTTAATGGATTCGTATATAAGAATGGCGCGTGTGATTTTAACGAATCACATCTGCCAAGGATGTTAACATGTTTACAGAGGTTAACTGAAATCTGAATCTTTTTAATTAAGTCTTACCATCTTGGCCGGGTCTTATAATGACACTAGGCTAGGTTTCACTATTTAGATTCTTTATTTAGGCAGATTAATTTAAAAGGAATGATCCTTGTTTCATTGTATATAATAACAAAATGAAATTTATAACATATATTCCATTAATCATAATAATGGTTACATACTGCCCTAAACGGGACCTTTAAATAAATAGATACCTACGCAGAGGTTTACAGAAAACAAGTCCACGCAGGGACCAAATACATAGATAGATGTCCGCACAAGGACTAAAAGATAAGTCCTCGCAGGGACTGAAATGCAATTGTCCACGCAAGGACTAAACACGATAAATGTCCTCGCAGGGACTAAAATACTTAAGGCTAATGTCCTCGCAGGGACCTGATTGTAATAGTAATTACTATATTGCATAAGAGACTAATGATCTCGTTTCTTCCTCCCTTTTAGTAGGTTTGCTAGGCCTTTAAGGAATCCGCGATTACTTTTACGTTCTTGCTCAAAGTCTCGTTCCACTCGGTTTAGACGGTGGAGAATTTCTTCTTGCTCCGGTGGAGAAAAACATGGCTGCTGCGACGGTTGTTGAACCGGAGGTCTAGGAGGTATTGGATACCCATGAGCTGAGTAATCTGTTCCCAAAGGTTTCCATAAGCTCTGTCTGGATGGAGGGCATTGTAATTAGCCGTTACCACGTATGGGTCGGCATCATAATTATAGTTGTAGTGCATGTCAGTCGGCTGCTCAAACGTGTTGTACGCGGTGGAACCGCCGTATGCTGGTATTGGATTGTCATAGCCGAATGGTGGTGGAGGTGGAGCAGCTGGTGCAGAATTCACCTCTGCAGGGTGACTAGAAGGTTCCCCTAACTGTGGTTCTTCAGGTATTGGCGGAAAGTGACTTGCACTTGAGTGGCGAGGGGTGCTAAAATGGAATTCCCCTCCTCGGGTGGACATCCGCGCGCCTGATCTCCTACGCCTTGGCGGATCCGGAGGTGCTGGTTGAACTGGTGGTGGAGGAGGCGGTGGCGTAACTGCCACGAAACGCGAATCCTCGGAAGGATCCTGTTGTTGTTGCTGCTCATGAGGCGAGAAGTGATGAGAAGGTGTGAAGTACTAATCACACTGGTTAAACCTCGCCTGGTAATTGTCGGGACCTTGATAGGGCGTAACATGGAAGGATGACCCATCAGAGATCTCGATAGGGTGGTTGGGAGTACCTCTTGCAGGTTCTATGGGATCCGTGTCTTCATCCATATCTCTGCCGCATTATCTTCGGAGAAATGGTCTTCAGGTCCTAATGGGTTATAACCTATTGGTTCTTGGACATAATCAGCCGGGTTAAATCGGCCTTGAAAGAAAGGAGTAGGATCGCCATAGGAACGGTGCGAAGCAGATCGCTGGAGAGGTATAAACGAAGGTTGAGGGTTACTGGGATCGTTCTCCGAATTTGGTCCAAAAGAGAGACGGTATGAAGGTGTCGAACTGTGCGAGGTAGAATGTCTTGCAGGCTCAAAGAGGTTTCTTCTACGTCTCTGAGGTTCTTCACTCCTTGCACTGGAAGGAGCTCGCACGTTCGAAGGTCCGGCCTCGTGATCATTATGAGTAGTGATCGGCCCTTTGCCTCTTCCTCCTCTTCTAATTGCTGGTGGCATATTTCCTGCTTAACAAATTTTTAAATCACAATAAACAATAAAAGACAAACTGGAATAAAATTTCGAATTTGTCCTATGTTCTTGTCTAGACTCAAGTATGTGCAATTGTATCATTGAGATTAAACACTTAAGGATAGTGTTTAATTCAATCAACGTTGGCTCTGATACCAACCTGTCACACCCCGATTTCCACGTGTTTCACCGGTGGGCCCGGTGGGGGATTACCGTGACGTAGTTGGCAACAATATAGTCAAACCACAATATATAAATGCACAGCGGAAGCAATAAGATAAATATATTTCAACCATTGAATGTAATATCAAAGTATCACAATCGTTGAAATAAAATCCACAGGGGATCAAATTCAAATATAGGTATTGTTCAACAGACGTAGGCATCTTAGGCTTGCGAGACTCTTTATTGATGCTAAGGAGAAATATCCAGCCAATTACGCTTAGAACCTGCATTTAATCTTTTTAGGGAAAATACGTCAGTTTACACTGGTAAATACATTCAACCGACACTTTTGTAAAATGTTTAATAAAATTGATTTGAATGCATAAGGCACAAACTCTTTACAACTTGGGATAATTTATGATTAAATCTTGTAAAAGAATTACATGTTAACTATGCATTCGGTCGCCCGGGTCGTGCCGGGTTAAAGGTTAATAGACACGCCACTAAGCATAAAGTCGTGGCGGGAAAACCAATGGTTATACCTTTAGTAATATAGACATATTACGGGTGTACGCCTACACCCGTGTGTCGGGGTCGTGGCCATTTCGTAAAATGATGCCAAGGATATCCGGGACATGGTCATTAAGCTCCCAAAGGCGTAAAGCCAACAAAACAAGTTTTTAAACGGGTCACATTGATAATACTCAACTACTAATGAGTTGGGGTCAATTGCCCGACCAAGCGGTATTTTAAATACCGTAACCCAAGCCCGTATAACGGAAAATAAGTTAAAAGTATTTACCTGAGCAAGTATTAATCCTTAATAAACAATGAAAGTTTCTTTTACTGGTCTCCTATTCTGGAACGAAGGTTTAAATCAACCTATTAGAATCCTAACGGGTCTTTAATTTAGCCTTAGCTTAGACCGGTCAGTTTCAAAGGATATTTACGGTTTAATCGCGTGAAAGGCGAAAACCGGGAATGGAATGTGATTCAGACCCGACAAGTTTGAAGACTTTTTTACATGGGTAATATAATCACACTCTGGATTTTGAGGTCAAAACAATAAGGTTTGACCCGTTTCGACTAGTTCATGTAAACTAGTTACATAAGCCGAACCGTGCGCGCAAAAGGCGTAACGGTTAACCGTAAGAGTCCTACACAAATTTCCTAAGTCAATATGCTTTAAAGAAGTTGTGGTATCAGTAGGATACCTTCCATAATGCCCGTAACGAGTTTTTAATCCAATATGTGCCCCGTAGGGGTATTTCGGTCATTTTAAAGATCATAAAAGAGGTTTCTGAGTTCTACAGGAAATCAGAGTTTTCCGATCAGTTTATAAAGTCCAAAATACTCTATTTATTATTTAAAATCAGTAGCAACTGGAATCGGGTCAAAATACTTTGTAGAACTTAAGTTATGCTCGAAAAGGGTATATTCGGTATTTACCGAACCGATGCCATAACCGCAGGTTATGAGCAGGTTAAAAATCATTAAAAATCTTTAACAATCTCCAAATACTATTTTACATCAGTGGGTAAAAGGTTTGGTGCCGAAATTTGGGTTTAGATAGGTGTTATGCTAATTGCGCCATTTAATTACTAAAGTTTTCGTAATTGCGCTATTTAGCATAACTCCCATTCTAGACCTCGGATTGACGTGAAATTTTAGGGACATGCTTAGAAATACTTAAATAAGATTATTGTCCTTTCACATGTCCAAAATTCTCGTTTTAAAGTGAAAAGGGCGTTACGGTCAACTTTTAAGCATTTAACGGAAATGTGTTAAAGACTTGGACAAACAATACCATCATGTAACCTGGTCCTAAGAGAGTCCTAAGGCATATCTAAATCATAACATAACGGGTCAGAGCTGAAGTCAAAGCAAAAGTCAAAGTTTTGCGACTTTCGGTTCCGAACCGGGTCAAAACAGTAAATGGTCGGATCAAACAAGCTTAGACTAGTTAATATACTTATTATCATGTTATATGAGTGTTAAATCAGATTACACGCCATCTACATTACTGATTATGCTTAAAATCGCAAAATAGCATTCTGTTGACTTTTTCTAAGCAAGTTTGACTTGACATTCGGACTAGTTAGAGTGGGAATCAGAGGGTGCCCTTTTAGGGGTTTAATGCCCACATGATTACCAACATATAACTACTTTTAATTCGACAAAGCACTGGACCATTTGTGATTTATCGCCAAGTCAACCGTTAATTACGACGGATTGACTTTTAGGCTATAACTAAGCAAAAACTAAGCCACAAAGGGTTAGGCATACTTACAGAAGCTTGGTGCACGACCAGAGATGTTAGAAGAATGCTCTTGAGCTCCAGAAGTGGTCAAGAAAGCAGGTTTGAGGGGTGTTTCAATTGTGTGCATTACATTGCCTTTTATAGTGAAAAATGGAGCGTAAGATCATCACAACTAAGTCTATCATTGCTCATGGATGATCAGCAGCTGTCCCTGAGTGTTAGGGGACATGTAGGGGGCGCCCATGCTGCCATAATTGCTCCCAAGGTCGGTTAAAGCATCAAACATTGAATCTGTGTGAGTTTTCTGCTTCTGGGGACTTGACGCGGCCCGCATTAAGGATCAGGCTAGGCTCACGCGGGCCGCCTGAATCCTTATGTCAGGAACCAGATCTTCATATGGCTCGCGGCGCGCATAAGCTTCCTTGATTCTCTAACGCGGGCCGCCTGAGGCCTGTAATTCAAGATTTTCAAATCTTTTGCCATTATTAGCCTGACCTTTCGGTTTCGAAGGGGTAACTTTGCGATTTGGGCCTCGATTATTTACGAATAAGAGCCTCGTGACTTTTGCCCACGCCGTTAAGTCCCCGGTTAGTTTAATTACTATCCGAAAAGCCTTATCTTTCATTGTTGACGCTTCTAACCCCTTGCATAAGGAATTGATCATAATTTTCTCGTTTTAAAACGGAACTTCGTGAAGTTTATATCGTATATTCTAGTGAGCGTAATTTACTGTTACAAAGCCTCGGGTATGTTAAAGGGTCACTCAGAGGTATCACTTAAACATGTTGACACAATTAACCCCTGTAGTTTGTAATCTCTCACTTCCTTCCGCATTTCGTTCCGCACGATCCATGATTTATCCGTTTGAAGGTACGAGCATCATTTAGGGTTACTGTACAGTGTATTTATCCCTCGTTGACATTTTTAACCCTCGAATTTACATACTTTCCATGTTTGTCAACTTTAGTCCTTTATTCTGTATTTAATACCACGTGTAAACTTAAGACACGTGTCAATACTTTATTGGATGCAAAATTTCGAGGTGTTACAGCTATGTAAATTTATTAATCACAATCTGATTAAATGATTTCATACCCGACCAAGTGGTATTATTATAATACCATATCCTAAGCCCGTATAAGGGAAAATAAGTTAAAAGTATTTACCTGAGCTAATGTGAAAGGTAACTCAGCAGTAAAATCCTAAGCTGTATGATGGTACCTTCTACTGGATGCTATTTAATCTGTATAGAAGGTTTAATAACCTATTAGGATGCTAACGGGTCTTTAGTTAAGTCAAGGACTTAGACCGGCTAGCTAGAAAGAGACTATATGGTTCTAAACGCTAGATTAAGCGGGGACTGGAATAGAATGTGGTTTAGACCTGACAAGCTTGGATACTTGTATAATATGGGTAAACTAATCACATTCTGGAATTTGGGGAATTAATGATAAGGTTAAACCCGTTTCGGCTATTTTACGTAAACTAGTCACATAAACTGATTCGAATGCATAAATGCGTAACGGGTAACTGACGTGATGTCGTGGTCACAATCAAATTTAATCCCAATAACAACTATATAGATAGTGGCAAGTGGGTATCGAACACAGGGAGTTTGTGGAATATGTGTTATTTGAAAGTTTATCTGATTTAACTAAATTAATCTAATTGCAAGAGAAATGAAATTCAAGAGTTTATGTGAGTGAATTGGTTTTAGACTAAATTAAACTAATTAAATTGTAAGAGAAAAGTTTGGTTGTAAGCAAATTAGAGACAAATGACCATCCTAGGGTTCCAGTTTGCTTCAACAATTGTGATATCATCCACTAGAAAGAACTACATAGACATAGTTCGTGTGTAATTACTTATTGTGATAAAAGGGAACGAAGTACTCAGATTCCTAGAACGTGAGGTTGTTACCCGATGACCAATCAACCCTTACCCAATCCTAATTCTACCCATGATATCTCGATTGCCAACGGCACCAAGAACGCATGGTTTCAAACTAGAATATCATAAGAATTAACAACTTACAAATAAGCAATCACACACCATGATAAACAAGACATAGATAAAGTTCACCATTCTAAAAATATGGAAAAAACACAATTGTTTCATACAAACCTTCACCCTAAGATGACCACAAAGAACTTAGCCACTCATGGCTTGAACAAACATTGTGGCAAAACGGAAGGAAATTATTGTTCACAAGATTCAACAACAAGAACTAGATAGAGATTAAGTGATTAGATAGTTCGAAGATAATGTTCTTCATGCCCTCAAGTGCCCCATATACTCCAATTTTCGTTTACAATCAAGTAGTAACCGGAATCATATGATAAGACATCATAAATCCCCTTGAAATGACCAATTAATGCATAAGTTACATTATTGGATCAGTCAGTGCCGTAAGCTACGCCGCCTGCCGTAGCTTACGGCGGTCAATAGGGTCAGAAAGTCAATACAGCGTCGTAAGCTACGCCAGGTACCGTAGCTTACGGCACTCAGCATATCCTTATGGCACATGGAGTCTGTCTTACGGCAGACATCTTGGCACTTGGTGTGGGGGCCGTAGCCTACGGCAGAGGCCGTAGGTTACGGTGCTGTATCCTCTTTTTCCTCATTTCTTCATTAAAAACTTGATTTCCTTCGCATCTTGATTATGCCATCTTCCCACATCCATCTAAGCTTCCTAATTCCAGCATTTTGAGCACTTTAACACCTGCACATCAAATCATCTAGTGGTTACCAAGTTCAAGCGATTAACCGAATAAAGCATGGAATGTGCATATATTTAGACCTTTTAAGGGTTGTTCTACGGACCACCCGTCAGTAACCAAATGAATTATATACAGGTCCTGATTGTTATTATGCTTAAAATATGTTAATACATCAGTAGGATGTTAACATATATGGCCAAAAAGTAATTTAAACCAAGTTAAGTCCCACAAGGGCATTTTGGTAATTTTAATGCTTATAAAAGAGTTTAAATATTAATCTGAGTTTCAGGTCTGATATAATAAGTAAAAATATGTGTTTCTATAAGTAATAACAGTAGGGTATTGTATATATGTGAAATTTATCTTTTATAACCAAACTATGCACCGTAGGGGCATTTTGGTAATTTCACATAAGCTTTAAAGGTCAAAATTAAAATTCTGAGTTTAAAACTTTGGCTTACTGTTTAATTACATAAATTAACTTAAAACATCAGTAGGTAATAAGTTTTATGTGCCAAAAATAGTTTTAACTCATACTATGCGCTTAAACGCGTAAAAGTCGGTTTTAAGCGATTTTCGAGTTAAAATAGGAAATCTGAGTTTTTGATCAGTTTATAAAGTTCAAAATATTTTATTTATCATATAAAATCAGTAGCAAAAAGTTTGGTATCAAAATGTTATGTAAAACTCATTTTATTCAAGAAAAGGGTATAACTGACATTTACCGAATTAAAGCTAGAACCCTATGTTATGCTCACCTTAAAAATATATAAAAATCTTCAAAAATCCCAAAATATTATTTTAAATCAGTGAGTAAAAAGTTTGGTATCAAAATTTTGGTTGAAATAGGTTGTATGCTAATTATGCCGTTTAATTAATAAAAAAACTCCTTAATTACGATATTGAGCATAACTCCTAATCTAGACCTCAAACTGATGTCAAATTTTTAGGACAAGTCTAAATATCAGTAGCAAAGGTTTTTGTCCACTCACATTGCTAAAAATCTCATTTGAGTGTCAAAAGGGCATTTATGGCATTTTTAAGCATATTAACGATCAAGAGCATATAATTCAAACTACTAAGAATCATGCAATATAAATTCAGAGGGTTATACTACTGAGTAATGTGGTCCTAATGGAAGCTTAAAACATAGGAGAATTAAGCTTGAACGGGTCAGAACTGAAAGTCAAAGCAAAAGTCAAGCTTAAAACATAGGGTTAATCACCTACATTAATATGGTTCCATAACCACTTTCGATTTGATCAGTGGCTGGTCCATATGTGATTAAAACGAAAGTCAAATCTAAATTACGACAAGTTTGACTTTTCGGCAATTAAGCTAATTAAAATGACTAAGCAGGTAATTAAACTCTTACTAATGGTCCTTGCTCTCTTTTCTACACTTGGAAATCTTCTCCTAATCCTTGCAAGCACCAGAAGTGAGTCCTTGAAGATTGTTTGCAAAAGTGTGCATATGAACATGAGACTAGTTCCTTTTATGTACTAAATCCCAAGCTCCTAGATCATTTGCAGCGGTTAAGGAACATCCTAGGATCACTCCAGGTGTCCTAGTTGATTTATAAAACCGTTTGAGAGCCCCTAGGATCGATACAAACGAGTATAAGTCGGTTAAACTTGAATAACCTGCACCTGTCCTTCATTTACTGCGCTGGTGACATTCAGGCGTGCCGCGTAAGTGTCAAGAGGGGTCTTACGCGGGCCGCGTAGACCTGGTTTCCAGGTTAAAACATTTTTAAACATGGCAGCTTTGGTCCCTGATCGTTTAAAACCCATTTTAACTTCATTTTTGGCAATAAAGGCCCTTGTCGTTAGTTTGTAGAGGCCCAATGATGTATAAACAAACTTCGTTAGGCTTGGTTTCGTTAAATATCACTATAAATACAAGTTTCATCAAGTTGACACTTTTCACCCAAAGTCTTGAAAACTTGCTTAACGATCTCGAAACCACGTGAAATTTTTATCACTTATTCTTGAGAGTATATTTGAATATTTCGAAGCCTCGGGTTCGTTAAAAGGTCACTCAGAGGTCAGAATTAACATGTTGACACGTTTAACCCTTGTAGTTTTATAATCTTCCGATTATTTTCACAAAGGGCTTCTTATATCCAATTGATCACTCGATTAAGGATATATTCTTCACGTAAGGTCATTCAGAGGCTCAAGTTTGGCATGTTGACACTTTTAGTCCCTTCGCATACATATTTTCACTTTTTGTCAACTTTAGTCCTTCAAACTCAATCTTTCACATATTTAGAGTTTAGGACACGTGTCTATACATAATTGGACACGTTTTTACGTGGTGTTACATCCTCACCCCTTAAAAGAAATCTCGACCTCGAGATTTACTGGAATAAGTGAGGGTACTTCTGTCTCATAGCGGACTCGACTTTCCACGTATATTCGGGACCTCTACGGGCATCCCACTTGACCTTTACTATAGGCACATGCTTCATTTGGAGCTTTTTAACCTGTCGATCCTCGATCGATATAGGTATTTCAACAAATCTCAAGCTTTCATCAATCTGTACGTCTTTATGAGAGATTACAGATGTGGAACACATTATGAATTCCACTCAGCTCCTTAGGCAAGTTTAGCTTATAAGCTACACTGCCGACACATTCGATAATCTCGAATGGTCCAATATACCTAGGGCTTAATTTGCCTTTCTTACCAAAACGCATCACACCTTTCCAGGGTGATACTTTCAGTAAGACTTTATCGCCACCCTCAAACTTTAGTGGTTTTCGCCTCTTATCAGCATAACTTTTCTGCCTATCCCTAGCAGCTTTCAGGCGATCTCGAATCTGGACAATCTTGTCTGTTGTTTCAAGGACTATATCAGGTCCTGACAACTGAGCTTCTCCTATTTCTGCCCAACAAACAGGCGTTCTGCATTTCCTACCATATAATGCCTCAAAAGGCGCAGCTTGAATGCTCGTATGGTAGCTATTGTCATAGGAGAACTCGATCAAGGGTAGGTGGTCATCCCAACTACTACCAAAATCAATAACACATGCACGAAGCATGTCTTCCAAAGTTTGAATTGTACGCTCGCTCTGTCCATCAGTCTGAGGATGGTAAGCAGTACTAAAATTCAAACGTGTGCCCAAAGATTGTTGGAAACTTTTCCAAAAGTGGGAGGTGTATCTAGTATCTTTATCAGAGATAATAGACACCGGTACACCATGAAGAGATACAATCTTGTCCACGTATAACTGGGCTAACTTGTCGGAGCTATGAGTCTCCTTGATGGGTAAGAAATGTGCTGACTTTATCAGTCTATCAACTATGACCCATATAGTATCAATTCTGTGCCTTGTTTTAGGTCACTTGGTTATGAAATCCATGGTTACCATTTCCCATTTCCATGTGGGGAGTTCTGGTTGCTGAAGCAAACCTGATGGCTTTTGATGTTCCGCTTTAATTTGAGCACAAGTTAGGCATTTTGCAACATGTGTGGCAATAGATTTCTTCAAACCTATCCACCAATAATTCGCCTTCAAATCCTGATACATTTTGTCACCTCTAGGGTGAACTGAATATTTAGAGTTGTGAGCTTCCTGGAGGATTACATCTCGAAGTCCTCCATGAATAGGAACCTAAATTCTTCCATTCATTCTGATGATTCCATCCTTGACAGGTGCTAACTGCTCAACAGTTACACCTAACTTTTCGTTTGGAAAGTTAACTTCCAAAACAACATCTTTCTGTGCAGCTAATAGTCTTTCATTCAGACTATTCTTTAATTCAATGCTCTTGGCATTGATCCTGATTGGTTTAACTCTTTCCTTTCGGCTTAGAGCATCAGCGACCACGTTTGATTTACTTGGATGGTAGCGTATCTCGCAATCATAGTCATTTAGAGTCTCTATCCAACGACGCTGTCTCATATTGAGCTCTTTTTTATTGAACAAGTGTTGGAGACTTTTGTGATCTGAATAGATCACACATTTAGTTCCATATAAATAATGTCTCCATAACTTAAGTGCGAATACAACGGCACCCAATTCTAAATCATGGGTGGTGTAATTCTTTTCATGCACCTTCAGTTGTCGTGACGCATAGGCAATCACCTTGCCACGCTACATAAGTACACATCCCATGCCGGTGTGCGAAGCATCACAATATACAACAAACTCTTCAATTCCTTCGGGTAAGGTTAACACAAGAGCATTGCTTAAATTTTGCTTAAGAATCTCAAAGGATTCTTGTTGCTTTGGACCCCAATCAAATTTCACATTCTTACGGGTCAAAGAAGTTAATGGTGCAGCTATCCTTGAGAAGTTCTCAATGAATCTTCTATAATATCCAGCTAAATCCAAAAAGCTGCGAATTTCTGTAGGCGTCTTCGGTGCTTCCCAATTCATAATGGCTTCTATTTTGGCGGGATCTACTTGGATACCACGCTCACTAACAACATGTCCAAGGAATTGGACTTCACGAAGCCAGAACTCGCACTTGGAGAATTTAGCATACAACTTCTCCTGTCGAAGCAATCCTATGATACATCGAAGGTGCTTCTCGTGATCAACTTGGCTACGAGAATAGATAAGTATGTCGTCTATAAAGACAATGACAAACTTATCTAAGTATGGTTTGCAGACTCTATTCATGAGGTCCATGAATGCTGCAGGCGCATTAGTGAGCCCGAAAGGCATCACTAAAAACTCAAAATGTCCATACCTCGTTCTGAATACTGTCTTAGGCACATCTTCAGTTCTCACCTTAAGTTGATGATATCCAGATCTCAAATCAATCTTCAAGAAATAGCTCACCCCTTGGAGCTGATCAAATAAGTCGTCGATCCTGGGTAAAGGATAACGATTCTTGATTGTTACCTTATTTAATTCACGATAATCAATGCATAAGCGCATTGATCCATCCTTTTTCACAAATAGTATTGGAGCTCCCAAGGTGAAGAGCTGCACTGAATGAAACCTTTTTCCAGTAAGTCGACTAATTGAGTCATGAGCTCTTTCATTTCCGTAGGTGCTAGACGATAAGGAGCTCGTGCAATAGGTGCAGATCCTGGTAGAATGTCTATCCTGGACTCTACTTGCCTCTCAGGAGGTAATCCAGGTAAGTCGTCAAGAAAAACATCAGGATATTCAGAGATGATCGGAATGTCTTCAATCTTGGGCTTCGGTTCATTCACAGACACTTGTGCCATGTAGATGACACATCCGCTTTTTAAACACTGCGATACCTTGAGAATAGACACATTGATGGGCAATCCATATTGCGTATCTCCTTGAATAGTGACGGATTCGCCAGAAGGGGTTTTGATAATAACTAGCTTTTTATCACAAGCAATTTGGGCTTGGTTATGCGACAACCAATCTATGCCTAAAACTATATCAAACCCAGCCAATTTCATTGGCAAGAGGGATAGCCGGATAGAATGATTCTTAATGGATATAGAACATCCATCAAGAAGAGTTGAAGATGTTTCTAAGGTACCATCGGCAAGCTCTACCTCATATTTTATGTCTAGAGTCTTTATAGGCAAATTCAATAACTTACAGAACTTATGATCTACAAAAGACTTATCAGCCCCGGAATCAAATAAGACTCTAGCATAATTATTATTGATGAGGAAGGTACCTGTTATGACATTCTTGACGTTCACCGCTTCCCTCGCGTTCATCTGAAAGACTCTCGCATTTGTTTTCTTCACTTCGCCGGGCTTCTTTGCATTCTTGGGGCAATTTGTCTTGATGTGCCCTTTTTTCATTGCAACCATAGCAGGTTGCATCCTTGATATTTCGGCACTCAACAGACTTGTGCCCTTTCTTTTTGCAGATCCCACATGGTTTAGCCTGTGGGTCTTGGTTGCACTTTCCAAAGTGCCTTTTGTGACATATCTTGCACCTGGGCCTGTCATTTGACTGCCCCTTTTTGGAACCAGAGTTCCCTTTGCTCTTTTTGTTCAACTGAGGGGACTTGTCTTCCTCTCTTTTCCTCTTCCCTTCATCGGTAGCTTTCTTCGCCCTACTCCTCACAACATCAAGAGTGAGGGACAAAGATAGATCTACAACAGATATATAAGTGGCTGGCTTAGAAGCCTTAACATTCCCTTTCACTTTAGGGGCCAAGCCACCGATGAAACGCGTAATACGTTTGGGTTCAGGAGTGACTAAATATGATACAAGCCTTGACATTGAGTTGAAGCTGGTCACATAGGATCTACAATCCAGATCCTTCATTACCAAGATGAGGAAATCAGTCTCTATCCTCTTGACTTCATGTTGAGGACAATATGTGTCCTTCACTAGATCAACAAACTTACTCCATGAAAGATTATACAAAGGAACCTTTTCGGTGGCTTGTACTAATGCGTTCCACCGAGTGAGGGCATCGCCCTTGAAGGATTGTGACACAAACTTCACTATATCCTCTTTAGCACATCCGCTGATGTCACACCCCCAAAATCCACCCGCGGAGTACCACCGCTTGGAGGCGTGACATGACCAGGATCAAGCCACCAATCATATCGAACATAATAAGTAAAAATAAACGTAAGTGTATATCAACCCACAATATGAAAGGTGTTCAAATAACATAGTTTAAGTAATTAGTGGGAGTTTCCCAAGTATTATAGACTATGTATATTTGTATCGCATGTTCGTTTAGTAATCCATGTATCGTATGCTTTTGTATCGCAGCCCTCTAGGCATGTGTGTGAAGATTAGTGGGAGTTTCCCAAGTACTCTAGACTAGGTATATTTGTATCGCAACCCACCCGGCATGTGTGCGAAATTTAGTATATGGTTCGCAGCCATTCTAGGCATGTGTGCGAAGATTAGTTCTATTATCGCAGCCATTCCCGGCGTGTGTGCGAAGAGAAGTATTTGAATCACTAGTCTAGCAGTATTTATCAATAACCTTCCTCTCCCGAGGCCTAAAGTACGTAATCCCGATAATGCCTTAAGTATAAGAAATCTTCCAAAACCAATTCCGGACCCTGGGAACCCCATGCCTTGGTAAGAGTGTGAACTCACCTTAGTTTGCTCGGCAGATTACACGAAAGGTTACTTGAACTAAGATTGGTCAACCACGTCCTAACAGGGTTACCAAACAAGTCAGGTTTTGGTTTCAAGTAATGCACATAAGTTTCACACACGTTAACATGTTACGAGCACATATAGATCATGGCAACACTTAACAGATGATTACATAACATAATCTCTCTTGTATGATTCAAGGGATTGGGCTCGCACAAGTCTAACTGCCTTGTGCGATTCACCCTTAGAAGCCCAATAGTACCCGGCCCATAATAAGTATAAACAGTCCAACATGCAATGGCCCAAACAAATAAACATTGGTCTTGTGCGATCCGGATAGCTTGTACGATCCGGTCGACTTGTGCGATCCGATTGGGTTGTGCTATCGGAACTAGCCCAACCCAACATGTATACCCGGCCCAACAGTTAAGCAAACATAACAGCTTGTGCGATCCAATAAGCCTTGTGCGACTGGGGACATCTTGTGCGATTGGATCACCATGTGCGACTGGACTCCTTGTGCGATCAGATCAGATCTTGTACGATCTGATCTTGTGCGACCAGGAGCCTTGTGCGATTAGTTTAAAATTCCAAAAATCATTCCAATAATCATGCACATCAGTTACAATTTTTCAATCAATTCGTTTGACCAACTAAATAACTTCCGTTTTTACAATTATCAATTAACAGTTTCCATTAAAGCCAATATTTGATCAAACAAGGGTTGTTATCATGAGATTCATATGAACCCTATTATCATAATAATCATCATCATCTTCTTGACCCAACAAGCAATAACCCAAGATAAAACATACTAACCATCCGAACCCAATTACCCCACAGCCGATTAACATGCATTGGATCCTAAATCATCATGTAAACCAATCCGAAAACAAGCTATAATAGCCGATTAACATCATCACACAAATCCGATTCACAAGAACATCATTATATAGTACATCATTGTTCATCATACATGCAACCCTAATCGTTTAATCAAAACATGGAATCATAACATCATTTACAACAATTATCATGAAACACTAACCGATTAGAGAAGGGACAAGGATTGATCCGAACAAGGAAAGATCTTCTATGAAGAGGATGTTTGGCTGCCGTCGGGTTCGTGAGGGAGAGAGAGAGCACTAGGGTTTGTGTGTAAAGTGTTTGCAACTAATGAGGAGTATACCCCCACCTTCTAGTGTTATGCGTGCAATTGAAGTGGGCCGAACCCTTACTTGGGCTGCCCATTAGATCCGAATACAAGAGTGTAGCCCAAATGGGCGTGTGCGATCGGGTGAGTGTTGTGCGGTTTGGGCTCATTTAATATAAACATTCAGTACACATAACATATAATCATAGCATTCAATTAATCACTCAAGTTCATATAGTCGTATCATGTTCACAAACGTTACATCAAAGTACAAAGATAGGTTCAGAAAAACGAGTTGTCACATTATCCCCAACTTAAAAGAAATTTCGTCCCGAAATTTGGTACGTACTCACTGAGGAAGCTAGTTAAGTTGCATGGTTTTCCTGGGGTGTCACATCCTCCCCGCCCCCCGTTGATCTGGAAATTCGGCCCGAAATTCCGTGGTAGCTTCGGCCTAAGTAGTGGTTGTACTGTTCGTGAATAATTGGGGGTACTTTTCTTTTATTTGATCTTTTCGTTCCCAGGTGAACTCTGGGCCACGACGGGAGTTCCAACGAACTCGAACAAGAGGTATTCTGGTGTGCTTGAGGACTTTAACATCCCAGTGCGTGATTTCGACTGGTTCCTCGACGAATCGCAACTGTTCATCGATAGTGAGCTCCTTCAAAGGAACTATGAGGGTCTCATCTGACAGACACTTCTTCAAATTCGACACGTGGAAAACGTTGTGAACTGCACCGAGTTCTGCTGGTAGGTTTAGTTTGTAGGCCACCTTGCCTATTCTTTCTATGATCTCGAACGGTCTGACATACTGCGGATTGAGTTTGCCTCATTTTCCAAAATGAACTACCCCTTTCCATGGTGAGACTTTAAGTAGCACCCGATCCCCAACCTGGAATTCGAGTGGTTTCCTGCGCTTATCAGCGTAACTTTTCTGACGGTCGCGAGCCACCGCCATGCGTTGCCGTATCTGTGCAATTCGTTCAGTAGCATCAACTACCATTTCTGGACCTGTGATTTGACTATCCCCCACCTCTGCCCAACAGAGAGGTGACCGGCATTTACGCCCGTATAACGCCTCGAATGGAGCGGCTTGTATGCTGGTGTGGTAACTGTTATTGTATGAAAACTCCACTAAAGGGAGATGTTTTTCCTAGCTGTTGCCGAAATCGATAACACATGCCCGAAGCATGTCTTCTAGGGTTTGAATCGTGCGTTCAGACTGCCCATCCGTCTGAGGGTGGTAAGCTGTGCTCATGTCTAATCGAGAGCCAAAAGATTTGTGCATCGCTTGCCATAGTTCTGAAGTAAATCGTGCATCACGATCCGAAATAATAGAGGTTGGCACCCCGTGCCTTGAGACAACTTCCTTGAGATATACGTCTGCTAGAGTGGAGAACTTGTCCGTTTCTTTAATAGCCAGGAAGTGTGCAGACTTTGTGAGTCGATCCACGATCACCCAAATAGTATCATTCCCATGCTGGGATCTAGGTAGGCCAGTAACAAAATCCATGGAAATTTCCTCCCATTTCCACTGTGGTATCTTGGGTTGCTGAAGTAGGCCTGATGGTTTCTGATATTCCGTTTTGACTCTCGCACAGGTCAAACACTTGCCAACGTAAGTTGCAATGTGGGCCTTCATGCTAGGCCACCAATACGTAGTTCTGAGATCGTGGTACATTTTATCCGAACCTGGATGTACCGAGTAGCGAGACTTATGTGCTTCGTCCATTACAAGCTCGCGTAAGCTGCCATAAAGTGGGACCCAAATACGCCCCGTTACATAGTAGGCACCGTCTTCCTTCTATTCTAATCGTTGCCTTGAGCCGTGTAGGGCTTCAGCCCGGACTTTTTCTGGTTTCAATGCTTCTACCTGAGCATCTCGTATCTGTGCAGGAAGACCAGACTGAATAGTAAGCTGTAGTGCTCATACGCGTCTAGGTAGGGTGTCTTTTCGACTGAGAGCGTCAACCACAACGTTGGCCTTACCTGGATGGTACTTGATGGCGCATTCGTAATCGTTAAGTAACTCAACCCATCGACGTTGACGCATGTTCAATTCCTTCTGCTTGAAGATATGCTCGAGACTCCTGTGATCGGTGTAAATAGTGCACTTGGTACCATACAGGTAGTGTCGCCATATCTTAAGCGCGAAAACAACAGCTCCCAGCTCTAAATCGTGCATCGTGTAGTTCCGTTCGTGAACCTTGAGTTGGCGCGAAGCGTAAGCAATAACCTTATCCCGTTGCATCAATACACAACCAAGCCCCTGTATCGAAACGTCACAATAGACCACAAAATCGTCTGTGCCCTCTGGCAACGAGAGGATAGGTGCACTGCAAAGTCTATCCTTCAAGTGTCGAAAAGCGGTTTCCTGAGTATTACCCCAACGGTAGGTGATACCCTTCTGTGTCAGTAGTGTGAGCGGCTGTGCAATCTTTGAGAAATCTTTAATGAATCGTCTGTAATAACCCGCCAAACCCAAGAACTGGCGTATTTCCGTTGGCGTACGCGGTGCAGGCCAGTTCCTTATCGAATCTACCTTTGATGGATCAACATGGATCCCATCCTTGTTTACCACATGGCCTAGAAAGTGGACTTCACGAAGCCAGAAGTCGCATTTTGAAAACTTGGCGTACAACTGTTCTGATCGAAGAAATTCCAAAATAAGTCGCAAATGCTGCTCGTGTTCCTCCTGACTCTTGGAATAGATCAGGATGTCGTCGATGAATACAATCACAAACTTGTCTAAGTAAGGTTTGCACACCCTGTTCATAAGATCCATAAAGACTGCTGGTGCGTTTGTCAACCCGAATGGCATGATAAGAAACTCGTAGTGGCCGTAACGGGTTCTGAATGCGGTTTTGGAGACGTCCTCGTCCCGGACTCTCAGCTGATGATAACCTGACCTCAGGTCTATCTTGGAGTAGTAGCTCGACCCTTGCAACTGGTCGAATAAGTCATCAATTCGTGGAAGAGGATAGCGATTCTTCACTGTCACCTTGTTCAGTTCACGGTAGTCAATGCACATCCTGAAGGTACCGTCCTTCTTTTTCACGAATAATACTGGAGCTCCCCAAGGCGAAGAGCTAGGTCGGATAAATCCCTTATCCAAGAGTTCTTGTAGCTGTGTTGATAGTTCTTCGAATTCTGATGGAGCTAAGCGATACGGTGCACGTGCTATGGGTGTTGCTCCTGGAGCTAGTTCAATCTGGAATTCGACCTGGCGATGAGGCGGTAAACCAGGTAAGTCTTCAGGGAACACCTGAGGAAAGTCGCGTACAACTGGAATATCTTCCAATTTCTTTTCTTTTGCTGATGCATCGGTAACAAGTGCCAGAATGGCAGTGTGACCCTTTCGCAAACACTTCTAGGCCTTTAGAAAGGAGATGATGCCTACCACAGCACCACTCTTGTCTCCTTGAACTTCGAGAGGTTCTTTACCAGAACGGGGAATACGTACTATCTTCTCCTTACATAGGATCTCTGCGTGTTGTTGGGATAACCAGTCCATTCCAATGACGATGTCGAAACTACCCAAAACTATGGGAATGAGATCGAACGAGAAAGTCTGACGAGCGAGGATAAGATTACAACCCTGAACTATGTGTGTGGCCTCTAGACTTTTACCGTTAGCTAACTCTACGACATGTTTGGTGTTTAAGGGAGTTGGTGCACGTTTTAACATTTGGCTAACTTTCAAAGACATATAACTTGTATCCGCACCCGAATTAAACAATACAGTAACATAAAATTCGTCGAGAAGAAACTTACCCATGACTACGTTGGGATCATTCCTTGCTTCTCCCTGCCCCAGCACAAATGCACGTCCCCTAGCTTCATTGCCATTATTGTGTCCACCGTTGTTCCCATTGCCCTGTTGTTGTTGTTGTTGTGATTCTGGTTCAACTGGGGGCAATCCCGCTTGAAGTGGCCTTCAGCACCACACTGAAAGCATCCCCTGTTGCCACGCTGTTGCTGCTGCTGCTGGTTTTGAGGAGCTGGTGGTTGTTGTTAGTTCTGGTTTGCAGGTCGTGAGCTCCTGCAATCTTTACCTTCGTGCCCTATCTTGAGACATCTCTGACAGCGGCCCTTGCGGCACTGACCACTGTGGTGTCTGTTGCACCTGTTACACAGTGGGTGAATTCCCCGATATCCACCCTGCCCCTGCCCACCAAAAGTTTGTTGACCCGGGCTCTGCTAATCACTATTCTTGCGCTGCTGCTGTGCTTGAGACTGAACGGTAGCTGAGCCCTTGCTGGAATCCCCATCCCATTTCCGCTTGTTGTCATTGGGAGTAGCGCGAGTAGCAGAAGTGGTAGCGGTAGCAGTAGCGCTGATACGTTTAGGCAGCATGTTCTGTTCCACTGCCTGATCTGTGAGGCGATGAGCAAGACGCTGAATGTCCTGGATATTGTCGAGGTTAGCCGATGTCACATGGCTCTGAATTTCTGAGGCTAGACCCTTGAGGTACAACTCAATGCGCTTGATTGGAGGGTCCACCATGGTTGGACACAAGATGGCCAGTTCGTTTGACCATTTCGTATAAGCCTCAATTTCCGATCCCGTCATTTTCAGATGGTAAAGCTCCACTTCCAACTTGTGGATGTCATCACGCGTGCAGTATTCTCGCTTGATCAGTTCCTTAAAATCGTTCTAAGGGGTGGCGTTAGCAGCTGCCAGCCCTAGAATCTGAACTTGCGCGTTCCACCAAGTCAGCGCAATTCCTTCCAAAGTACCAGTGGCGTATGTCACCCTGCGAGCCTCAGGGCATTCACACATTTCAAACACCGACTCGAGCTTCTCAAACCAATGGAGGAATCCCACTGCTCCTTCAGTGCCACTAAACGTACTAGGACGACACTCCATGAAGTTCTTGAAAGTGCAAACAGGTTGCTGTGCGTGTTGACCTATTGTGTATAAGAATAGGACAAGGTTAAACACAAGAGTTGGTCTAGAAGTGTAGGATCTAAAGACCCTAGTGTGAGTTATGACTGCAGGATATACCTCCTGCCTGTGCGGCTGCAAGTGCCGCAGCAACTTGTTCGTTAATAAGAGCCGTCAACTGGGCTTGAGTCATGTTAATACGTCCAGACATGATCTTCATAGTAAAAGTAACATAAGTGAGAGAGAGGTTCGCGAAAAGTGAGATGACAGAGGAGAGTAAGCACACAAAGGTTCTCAAGCAATAGTGTTATGTGTATCTAAGCATACCCTGAGCAAAGTTCGATGTAATCTAGCAAGTAGGCAATAAAACGTATACCATATTACCTAGAATGCTGAGTCTTGCACGTGGAGCGAAGCGTCGTTGTGGATCGTTGAGAGCACTGTTCTGGTTATAGTCTTGTTTTAATAAAAACGTTTTCCCCTTATTAAAACCAAGTTCTCTATAACCAATGGCTCTGATACCAATCTGTCACACCCCCAAAATCCACCCGCGGAGTACCACCGCTTGGAGGCGTGACATGACCAGGATCAAGCCACCAATCATATCGAACATAATAAGTAATAATAAAGGTAAGTGTATATCAACCCATAATATTAAAGGTGTTCAAATAACATAGTTTAAGTAGCGGAAGCATAGCATAAAAATCCAACGAAATTATTAAGTTTTCAACTGTCATAAGTGTTTAGCAGAACATCCACGATCCATGTCCACAACGACCACGCCTCCAGTGCAAGCTCCATGAGTACCTAAGGTCCTGCAAGGCATGTAACAGAGAGTCAACAACTAGTTGAGCGAGTTCACAGTGGTTTGTTCAGTTATAGTAATCGTATTGTAAATCGTATGTTCGTTTAGTAATCCATGTATCGTATGCTTTTGTATCGCAGCCCTCTAGGCATGTGTGCGAAGATTAGTGGGAGTTTCCCAAGTATTCTAGACTAGGTATATTTGTATCGCAGCCCACCCGGCATGTGTGCGAAGTTTCTTGTATGGTTCGTAGCCATTCTAGGCATGTGTGTGAAGATTAGTTCTATTATCGCAGCCATTCCCGGCGTGTGTGCGAAGAGAAGTATTTGTATCACTAGTCTAGCAGTATTTATCAATAACCTTCCTCTCCCGAGGCCTAAAGTACGTAATCCCGATAATGCCTTAAGTATAAGAAATCTTCCAAAACCCATTCCCGACCCTGGGAACCCCATGCCTTATTAAGAGTGTGAACTCACCTTAGTTTGCTCGGCAGATTACACGAAAGGTTACTTGAACTAAGAGTGGTCAAACACGTCCTAACAGGGTTACCAAACAAGTCAGGTTTTGGTTTCAAGTAATGCACATAAGTTTCACACACGTAAACATGTTACGAGCACATATAGATCATGGCAACACTTAACAGATGATTACATAACATAATCTCTCTTGTACGATTCAAGGGATTGGGCTCGCACAAGTCTAACTGCCTTGTGCGATTCACCCTTAGAAGCCCAATAGTACCCGGCCCATAATAAGTATAAACAGTCCGACATGCATCGGCCCAATCAAATAAACATTGGTCTTGTGCGATCCGGATAGCTTGTACGATCCGGTCGACTTGTGCGATCCGATTGGGTTTTGCGATCGGAACTAGCCCAACCCAACATGTATACCCGGCCCAACAGTTAAGCAAACATAACAGCTTGTGCGATCCAATAAGCCTTGTGTGACTGGGGACATCTTGTGCGATTGGATCACCTTGTGCGACTGGACTCCTTGTGCGATCAGATCAGATCTTGTACGATCTGATCTTGTGTGACCAGGAGCCTTGTGCGATTAGTTTAAACATTCCAAAAATCATTCCAATAATCATGCAGATCAGTTACAATTTTTCAATCAATTCGTTTGACCAACTAAATAACTTCCGTTTTTAAAATTATCAATTAACAGTTTCCATTAAAGCCAATATTCGATCAAACAAGGGTTGTTATCATGAGATTCATATGAACCCTATTATCATAATAATCATCATCATCTTCTTGACCCAACAAGCAATAACCCAAGATAAAACATACTAACCATCCGAACCCAATTACCCCACAGCCGATTAACATGCATTGGATCCTAAATCATCATGTAAACCAATCCGAAAACAAGCTATAATAGCCGATTAACATCATCACACAAATCCGATTCACAAGAACATCATTATATAGTACACCATTGTTCATCATACATGCAACCCTAATCGTTTAATCAAAACATGGAATCATAACATCATTTACAACAATTATCATGAAACACTAACCGATTAGAGAAGGGACAAGGATTGATCCGAACAAGGAAAGATCTTCGATGAAGAGGATGTTTGGCTGCCGTCGGGTTCGTGAGTGAGAGAGAGAGAGCACTAGGGTTTGTGTGTAAAGTGTTTGCAACTAATGAGGAGTATACCCCTACCTCCTAGTGTTATGTGTGCAACTGAAGTGGGCCGAACCCTCACTTGGGCTGCCCATTAGATCTAAATACAATAGTGTAGCCCAAATGGGCTTGTGCGATCGGGTGAGTGTTGTGCGGTTTGGGCTCGTTTAATACAAACATTCAATACACATAACATATAATCATAGCATTCAATTAATCACTCAAGTTCATATAGTCGTATCATGTTCACAAACGTTACATCAAAGTACAAAGATAGGTTCAGAAAAACGAGTTGTCACATTATCCCCAACTTAAAAGAAATTTCGTCCCGAAATTTGGTACGTACTCACTGAGGAAGCTAGTTAAGTTGCATGGTTTTCCTGGGGTGTCACATCCTCCCCCCCCCCCCCCCCCCCCCGTTGATCTGGAATTTCGTCCCAAAATTCCGTGGTAGCTTCGGCCTCAGTAGTGGTTGTACTGTTCGCGAATAATTGGGGGTACTTTTCTTTTATTTGATCTTCTCGTTCCCAGGTGAACTCTGAGCCACGACGGGAGTTCCAACGAACTCGAACAAGAGGTATTCTGGTGTGCTTGAGGACTTTAACATCCCGGACTGTGATTTCGACTGGTTCCTCGACGAATCGCAACTGTTCATCGATAGTGAGCTCCTTCAAAGGAACTATGAGGGTCTCATCTGACAGACACTTCTTCAGATTCGACACGTGGAAAACGTTGTGAACTGCACCGAGTTCTGCTGGTAGGTTTAGTTTGTAGGCCACCTTGCCTATTCTTTCTATGATCTCGAACGGTCCGACATACCGCGGATTGAGTTTGCCTCGTTTGCCAAAATGAACTACCCCTTTCCATGGTGAGACTTTATGTAGCACCCGATCCCCAACCTGGAATTCGAGTGGTTTCCTGCGCTTATCAGCGTAACTTTTCTGACGGTCGCGAGCCACCGCCATGCGTTGCCGTATCTGTGCAATTCGTTCAGTAGCATCAACAACCATTTCTGGACCTGTGATTTGACTATCCCCCACCTCTGCCCAACAGAGAGGTGACCGGCATTTACGCCCGTATAACGCCTCGAATGGAGCGGCTTGTATGCTGGTGTGGTAACTATTATTGTATGAAAACTCCACTAAAGGGAGATGTTTTTCCCAGCTGTTGCCGAAGTCGATAACACATACTCGAAGCATGTCTTCTAGGGTTTGAATCGTGCGTTCAGACTGCCCATCCGTCTGAGGGTGGTAAGCTGTGCTCATGTCTAATCGAGAGCCAAAAGATTTGTGCATCGCTTGCCATAGTTCTGAAGTAAATCGTGCATCACGATCCGAAATAATAGAGGTTGGCACCCCGTGCCTTGAGACAACTTCCTTGAGATATACGTCTGCTAGAGTGGAGAACTTGTCCGTTTCCTTAATATCTAGGAAGTGTGCAGACTTTGTGAGTCGATCCACGATCACCCAAATAGTATCATTCCCACGCTGGGATCTAGGTAGGCCAGTAACAAAATCCATGGAAATTTCCTCCCATTTCCACTGTGGTATCTTGGGTTGCTGAAGTAGGCCTGATGGTTTCTGATATTCCGTTTTGACTCTCGCACAGGTCAAACACTTGCCAACGTAAGTTGCAATGTGGGCCTTCATGCTAGGCCACCAATACGTAGTTCTGAGATCGTGGTACATTTTATCCGAACCTGGATGTACCGAGTAGCGAGACTTATGTGCTTCGTCCATTACAAGCTCGCGTAAGCCGCCATAAAGTGGGACCCAAATACGCCCCGTTACATAGTAGGCACCGTCTTCCTTCTGTTCTAATCGTTGCCTTAAGCCGCGTAGGGCTTCAGCCCTGACGTTTTCTGGTTTCAATGCTTCTACCTGAGCATCTCGTATCTGTGCAGGAAGACCAGACTGAATAGTAAGCTGTAGTGCTCGTACGCGTCTAGGTAGGGTGTCTTTTTGACTGAGAGCGTCAGCCACAACGTTGGCTTTGCCTGGATGGTACTTGATGGCACATTCGTAATCGTTAAGTAACTCAACCCATCGACGTTGACGCATGTTCAATTCCTTCTGCTTGAAGATATGCTCGAGACTCCTGTGATCGGTGTAAATAGTGCACTTGGTACGTACAGGTAGTGTCGCCATATCTTAAGCGCGAAAACAACAGCTCCCAGCTCTAAATCGTGCATCGTGTAGTTCCGTTCGTGAACCTTGAGTTGGCGCGAAGCGTAAGCAATAACCTTATCCCGTTGCATCAATACACAACCAAGCCCCTGTATCGATGCATCACAATAGACCACAAAATCGTCCGTGCCCTCTAGCAACGAGAGGATAGGTGCACTGCAAAGTCTATCCTTCAAGTGTTGAAAAGCGGTTTCCTGAGTATTACCCCAACGGTGACACCATTCTGTGTCAGTAGTGTGAGCGGCTGTGCAATCTTTGAGAAATCTTTAATGAATCGTCTGTAATAACCCGCCAAACCCAAGAACTGGCGTATTTCCATTGGCGTACGTGGTGCAGGCCAGTTCCTTATCGAATCTACCTTTGATGGATCAACATGGATCCCATCCTTGTTTACCACATGGCCTAGAAAGTGGACTTCACGAAGCCAGAAGTCGCATTTTGAAAACTTGGCGTACAGCTGTTCTGATCGAAGAAGTTCCAAAATAAGTCGCAAATGCTGCTCGTGTTCCTCCTGACTCTTGGAATAGATCAGGATGTCGTCGATGAATACAATCACAAACTTGTCTAAGTAAGGTTTGCACACCCTGTTCATAAGATCCATAAAGACTGCCGGTGCGTTTGTCAACCCGAATGGCATGACAAGAAACTCGTAGTGGCCGTAACGGGTTCTGAATGCGGTTTTGGAGACGTCCTCGTCCTGGACTCTCAGCTGATGATAACCTGACCTCAGGTCTATCTTGGAGTAGTAGCTCGACCCTTGCAACTGGTCGAATAAGTCATCAATTCGTGGAAGAGGATAGCGATTCTTCACTGTTACCTTGTTCAGTTCACGGTAGTCAATGCACATCCTGAAGGTATCGTCCTTCTTTTTCACGAATAATACTGGAGCTCCCCAAGGCGAAGAGCTAGGTCGGATAAATCCCTTATCCAAGAGTTCTTGTAGCTGTGTTGATAGTTCTTCCAATTCTGATGGAGCTAAGCGATACGGTGCACGTGCTATGGGTGCTGCTCCTGGAGCTAGTTCAATCAGGAATTCGACCTGGCGATGAGGCGGTAAACCAGGTAAGTCTTCAGGGAACACCTGAGGAAAGTCGCGTACAACTGGAATATCTTCCAATTTCTTTTCTTTTGCTGATGCATCGGTAACAAGTGCCAGAATGGCAGTGTGACCCTTTCGCAAACACTTCTGGGCCTTTAGAAAGGAGATGATGCCTACCACAGCACCACCCTTGTCGCCTTGAACTTCGAGAGGTTCTTTACCAGAACGGGGAATACGTACTATCTTCTCCTTACATAGGATCTCTGCGTGCTGTTGGGATAACCAGTCCATTCCAATGACGATGTCGAAACTACCCAAAACTATGGGAATGAGATCGATCCAGAAAGTCTGACCAGCGAGGATAAGATTACAACCCTGAACTATGTGTGTGGCCCCTAGACTTTTACCGTTAGCTAACTCTACGACATGTTTGGTGTTTAAGGGAGTTGGTGCACGTTTTAACATTTGGATAACTTTCAAAGACATATAACTTGTATCCGCACCCGAATTAAACAATACAGTAACATAAAAGTCGTCGAGAAGAAACTTACCCATGACTACGTTGGGATCATTCCTTGCTTCTCCCTGCCCCAGCACAAATGCACGTCCCCTAGCTTCATTGCCATTATTGTGTCCACCGTTGTTCCCATTGCCCTGATTGTTGTTGTTGTTGTGATTCTGGTTCAACTGGGGGCAATCCCGCTTGAAGTGGCCTTCAGCACCACACTGAAAGCATCCCCTGTTGCCACGCTGTTGCTGCTGCTGCTGGTTTTGAGGAGCTGGTGGTTGTTGTTGGTTCTGGTTCGCAGGTCGTGAGCTCCTGCAATCTTTAGCTTCGTGCCCTATCTTGAGACATCTCTGACAGCGGCCCTTGCGGCACTGACCACTGTGGTGTCTGTTGCACCTGTTACACAGTGGGTGAATTCCCCGATATCCACCCTGCCCCTGCCCACCAAAAGTTTGTTGACTCGGGCTCTGCTAATCACTATTCTTGCGCTGCTGCTGTGCTTGAGACTGAACGGTAGCTGAGCCCTTGCTGGAATCCCCATCCCATTTCTGCTTGTTGTCATTGGGAGTAGCGGGAGTAGCAGAAGTGGTAGCGGTAGCAGTAGCGCTGATACGTTTAGGCAGCCTGTTCTGTTCCACTGCCTGATCTGTGCAGCGATGAGCAAGACGCTGAATGTCCTGGATATTGTCGAGGTTAGCCGATGTCACATGGCTCTGAATTTCTGAGGCTAGACCCTTGAGGTACAACTCAATGCGCTTGATTGGAGGGTCCACCATGGTTGGACACAAGATGGCCAGTTCGTTTGACCCTTTCGTATAAGCCTCAATTTCCGATCCCGTCATTTTCAGATGGTAAAGCTCCACTTCCAACTTGTGGATGTCATCACGCGTGCAGTATTCTCGCTTGATCAGTTCCTTAAAATCGTTCCAAGGGGTGGCGTTAGCAGCTGCCAGCCTTAGAATCTGAACTTGCGCGTTCCACCAAGTCAGCGCAATTCCTTCCAAAGTACCAGTGGCGTATTTCACCCTGCGAGCCTCAGGGCATTCACACATTTCAAACACCGACTCGAGCTTCTCAAACCAATGGAGGAGTCCCACTGCTCCTTCAGTGCCACTAAACGTACTAGGACGACAGTCCATGAAGTTCTTAAAAGTGCAAACAGGTTGCTGTGCGTGTTGACCTATTGTGTATAAGAATATGACAAGGTTAAACACAAGAGTTGGTCTAGAAGTGTAGGATCTAAAGACCCTAGTGTGAGTTATGACTGCAGGATATACCTCCTGCCTGTGCGGCTGCAAGTGCCGCAGCAACTTGTTCGTTAATAAGAGCCGTCAACTGGGCTTGAGTCATGTTAATACGTCCAGACATGATCTTCATAGTAAAAGTAACATAAGTGAGAAAGAGGTTCGCGAAAAGTGCGATGACAGAGGAGAGTAAGCACACAAAGGTTCTCAAGCAATAGTGTTATGTGTATCTAAGCATACCCTGAGCAATGTTCTATGTAATCTAGCAAGTAGGCAATAAAACGTATACCATATTACCTAGAATGTTGAGTCTTGCACGTGGAGCGAAGCGTCGTTGTGGATCGTTGAGAGCACTGTTCTGGTTATAGTCTGGTTTTAATAAAAACGTTTTCCCCTTATTAAAACCAAGTTCTCTATAACCAATGGCTCTGATACCAATCTGTCACACCCCCAAAATCCACCCGCGGAGTACCACCGCTTGGAGGCGTGACATGACCAGGATCAAGCCACCAATCATATCGAACATAATAAGTAATAATAAACGTAAGTGTATATCAACCCATAATATGAAAGGTGTTCAAATAACATAGTTTAAGTAGCGGAAGCATAGTATAAAAATCCAACGAAATTATTAAGTTTTCAACTGTCATAAGTGCTTAGCAAAACATCCACGATCCATCTCCACAACGACCACGCCTCCCGTGCAAGCTCCATGAGTACCTAAGGTCCTGCAAGGCATGTAACAGAGAGTTAACAACTAGTTGAGCGAGTTCACAGTGGTTTGTTCAGTTATAGTAATCGTATTGTAAATCTTATGTTCGTTTAGTAATCCATGTATCGTATGCTTATCGCAACCCTCTAGGCATGTGTGCGAAGATTAGTGGGAGTTTCCCAAGTATTCTAGACTAGGTATATTTGAATCTCAGACCACCCGGCATGTGTGCGAAGTTTAGTGTATGGTTCGCAGCCATTCTAGGCATGTGTGCGAAGATTAGTTCTATTATCGCAGCCATTCCCGGCGTGTGTGCGAAGAGAAGTATTTGTATCACTAGTCTAGCAGTATTTATCAATAACCTTCCTCTCCCGAGGCCTAAAGTACGTAATCCCGATAATGCCTTAAGTATAAGAAATCTTCCAAAACCCATTCCCGACCCTAGGAACCCCATGCCTTGGTAAGAGTGTGAACTCACCTTAGTTTGCTCGGCAGATTACACGAAAGGTTACTTGAACTAAGAGTGGTCAAACACGTCCTAACAGGGTTACCAAACAAGTCAGGTTTTGGTTTCAAGTAATGCACATAAGGTTCACACACGTAAACATGTTACGAGCACATATAGATCATGGCAACACTTAACAGATGATTACATAACATAATCTCTCTTGTACGATTCAAGGGATTGGGCTCGCACAAGTCTAACTGCCTTGTGTGATTCACCCTTAGAAGTCCAATAGTACCCAACCCATAATAAGTATAAGCAGTCCAACATGCAACGGCCCAAACAAATAAACATTGGTCTTGTGCGATCTGGATAGCTTGTACGATCCGGTCGACTTGTGCGATCCGATTGGGTTGTGCGATCGGAACTAGCCCAACCCAACATGTATACCCGGCCCAACAGTTAAGCAAACATAACAGCTTGTGCGATCCAATAAGCCTTCTGCGACTGGGGACATCTTGTGCGATTGGATCACCTTGTGCGACTGGACTCCTTGTGCGATCAAATCAGATCTTGTACGATCTGATCTTGTGCGACCAGGAGCCTTGTGCGATTAGTTTAAACATTCCAAAAATCATTCCAATAATCATGCACATCAGTTACAATTTTTCAATCAATTCGTTTGACCAACTAAATAACTTCCGTTTTTACAATTATCAATTAACAGTTTCCATTCAAGCCAATATTCGATCAAACAAGGGTTGTTATCATGAGATTCATATGAACCCTATTATCATAATAATCATCATCATCTTATTGACCCAACAAGCAATAACCCAAGATAAAACATACTAACCATCCGAACCCAATTACCCCACAGCCGATTAACATGCATTGGATCCTAAATCATCATGTAAACCAATCCGAAAACAAGCTATAATAGCCGATTAACATCATCACACAAATCCGATTCACAAGAACATCATTATATTGTACATCATTGTTCATCATACATGCAACCCTAATCGTTTAATCAAAACATGGAATCATAACATCATTTACAACAATAATCATGAAACACTAACTGATTAGAGAAGGGACAAGGATTGATCCGAACAAGGAAAGATCTTCGATGAAGAGGATGTTTGGCTGTCGTCGGGTTCGTAAGGGAGAGAGAGAGAGAGCACTAGGGTTTGTGTGTAAAGTGTTTGCAACTAATGAGGAGTATACCCCTACCTCCTAGTGTTATGTGTGTAATTGAAGTGGGTCGAACCCTCACTTGGGCTGCCCATTAGATCCGATTACAAGAGTGTAGCCCAAATGGGCTTGTGCGATCGGGTGAGTGTTGTGCGGTTTGGGCTCGTTTAATACAAACATTCAATACACATAACATATAATCATAGCATTCAATTAATCACTCAAGTTCATATAGTCGTATCATGTTCACAAACGTTACATCAAAGTACAAAGATAGGTTCAGAAAAACGAGTTGTCACATTATCCCCAACTTAAAAGAAATTTCGTCCCGTAATTTGGTACGTACTCACTGAGGAAGCTAGTTAAGTTGCATGGTTTTCCTGGGGTGTCACAGATGATGTCTATCACAGTCTCCATTTCATCCAACCATTTCATGCAATCGATTGCTCCCTTTTCTCCTGTAAAATCCCTCGGTTTACAGGAGACAAATATAGGTACAACCCTTGGTGTACCTGGGAGTCGGTTCGAGAACAATCTGCTTTTGAGGTTCACTTCTCTGATTAGACGAGTGCTAAGACTCATCTTTCTTAAGTGTATGTGAATCAGAATGGGACTTTGAATGAGTCTTTGACCGAACGTTGCTCGGTTCCTTAAATATCTTATCCACCACTTGAGCAACCGCGGTGTCGATCATTGCTTGCAGTTCAGCATTTGTAAGATTTACTCTTGCTTCATTATTGTTTTCTCCTCGAGGGTGGCTATTTGCCTCGTCAGATCCAGCCATTTTCGAGTACTAGATCAAACAATAATGATATTTAAATTATACAGTGATTCATCGCATTGATGATCAGATGGTCATGGTATTATTAAACCATATAGACCATTCATAAATAAGTTAATTAACTCATAATTTGCCTAGGCTATAATAGAACCATAATAAGCAATTTATAGGATATAATCTTTTTTACTTATTAGACATAGGATATAAATCACAACTGTCAATGTCATGAAGACATTTTTATTTAGCACAAGGCTCGTCTCGAAGGACATTTAGATGGCACAAAAGGCCTTGACACAAGGACGATTAAAATACAATCATTCATCTCTTGGATCAAAGATCTTTTTAAGGGTCGAACATAGTTCATCGCCTTTTTGACAAGAAGTTTATAATAAAAACTATCATTGTCATTATTACACCTTTGTTTATAAGCATACATCTCTAATGGATGTTTCGGTGTATACATCATATTGATGTTTATTTGCCATGATTCGCATTGATCATATAGGCTATATATAAGTGACTTGGAAAACCCAAGTACATTTGGAAGCTTGTGTGGTTTCTCGTACCGCACAGCTAGGAATGTTAACATGTTTTCAGATGTTAACAGAGATTTATTGTCTTAAAAAGGTTGTACCATCATAACCATTTTAATATTTTGGCTAGGTTATACCTCTAAGAAAATTTCTTTGGCAGATCAATAAAAATTGAAATGATAAGGTATGAAGATGTATTAAAGTACATAATTAAAATCCAAAGAAATTTCATTAAACATTAAACTACTACAAGTGCCCTAAATGGGTCTTAAAAAGAACATACTGCCCACGTAGGGGCTACAGAAACAGAAATAAGTCCTCGCAGGGACTTGGTACAGAAAATGAAAATAATTTCCTCGCAGGGACTAAATTAAAGAACAATACAAGATAAAGTAACTTCCTATTTCTTCTTGCCCTTAATAAGGCTCGCAAGGCCTTTGAGAAAGCTACTATGCTTCTTCTTGGTTTCACTTGCCTCTTGTTCAACCCTGTCTAACCTTTGCAGGATCTCCTGAGTTTGCTGCTGCTGGGGAGGAGGAGGTTGTTGGTAAGGCGGGTATTGATAACCCTGCACCAGGTATCCAGTTGGATAAACTGGAGGGTAAGAAGAAGGGTAAAGATGATGGTATTGTGCAGTTGTAAGGTAGGGATCATGGTTTCCATAATCTGATGGGTATCCAGATGGGTTTTCGAAAGGATTGTACCTAGAAAAACCTGGTAAGTCGGGATTGGATTGTCGAAACCCATTGGCAGTGGTGGTGCCTGTGAAACCGGTGGAGGAACATCTTCCTGCATTACGTGCGAGGGTCCACCCAATTGGGGGTCCTCGGGAAATGGAGGGTAAGAACTTGAACCCTGAGGAGAACTAAAACGAGGTCCTCCTCGCACTGATATACGTGCATTCCTCCTTCGCCTCGGAGGCTCGGGAGGTGGCTGAGGTGGCTGTTGAGGCGGCTCCTCAACAGGAAGCGGTGGAGGTGAAACTGCTTGAAGCTGGGGTTCAACTAAGGGAGGTTGAGCAGGAGAATTATGGTACGAAGGAGTAAAGTACCAATCATATGCCATTCTCTCTTGGTATGAATCGGGCCCACGGTATGGTGATCCCTGAAATGGGGAACCGCTTGAGATGCTAATTGGGTGGCCCGGTGTTCCGGTTTGCATTTCTGGGTCCGGGTCGTCGTCCATCTCCATTTCCTGAGAAAAGTGATCCTCAGGGCCCAAAGGGTTGTAGCCCAAAAAGTCATTGACATAATCATTCGGATTAAACTGTGTCGGGGAGTAGGTAGAATCCGAATGATGGAAGGAATGAGAGTGCAACGAATGTAAGATTGGTGAGATTCATAGGAGTGATGGGAGTGTTGCGAATGTTGTGAATGTTGCGAATGCTGGGGCTCGTCTGGAACAGGTGGCCCGAAAGATGGATGGAATGAAGGAGATGAGCTCAACGAGATAGAGTGTCTCGCTGGTTCGAAAGAGTGACCCCACTGATTGCGGGAGTCTTAACTGGAAAATGACGCAGACGGGGTGCGTCAATGTGAAGGTCCTGCTGATGGTCCCCCTAGCATGGGACCCATTCCTTTACCCCTAACTCTTGGCGGCATGGTAGCTGATTATTCCTGTCAAAACAAGTAAAACAAAACAAAATAAAATATAAACAGCAAAGGAAAGTTAAGAATAAATCCTAGGTCAATGGCCTAGACTCGGAAGTCTTAGGAATGTGCTTATTGTGTCATTGAGATTAAACACAAAAGGTTAGTGTTTAATTCACTCAATGTTGGCTCTGATACCAACCTGTCACACCCAGATATTTCCACATATTACCGGTGGGCCCGGCGGGGAGTGTCGTGATGTAGTTGATATCATCATTGTCAATACACACAATATAATAGCACAGCGGAAGGCTTGGTGAATAAACTATTACAAACCATAATGTCTGAGTGTTCGAGTGAAAGAATATACAGACTGGAATGTAATAAGATCCACAGGTGGATCATAAAAGTACTAAGAAACAAAAATAACAGACTTCAGGTATCTATGGATTTGCAAGATCCTCTTATGACACCTAATAGCTCCAGCCTATTACGAGAGGTACCTGTCAATCAGTCTTTAAGAAAATACGTCAGTTTACACTGGTAAATACAATTAACTGACTCTTTGTGAAAACATTTATGAAAATTGATTTAAGTGCACATGGCACAAATCTTTTATAACTTGGGACAATTATTTATAAATAATCTTGTATACAGATTTATATGTTTGTCATACAATTGGGGCCGGTTGGAAGCCGGTCGTGATTAACCTACTCACCACTTATAAAACCCACAAAGGAGTTATCCCCAACATGTGGGTTTGTATTTTAGCATTTGCATCTGTCATGTGTATGCCTACACCCCGTGCATAGGTCGTGGTCATTTTCAAATGAAATGAGCCGAGGATATCCAGGACACGGTCGAATTAACCCCCAATGTTTATGTTATCAAACAAGACAGACTAAAACGGGTTATGTAAATTTATTAATCACAATCCGATTAAATGATTTCATACCCGACCAAGTGGTATTATTATAATACCATATCCCAAGCCCGTATAAGGGAAAATAAGTTAAAAGTATTTACCTGAGCTAATGTGAAAGGTAACTCAGCAGTAAAATCCTAAGTTGTATGATGGTACCTTCTACTGGATGTTATTTAATCTGTATAGAAGGTTTAATAACCTATTAGGATGCTAACGGGTCTTTAGTTAAGTCAAGGACTTAGACCGGCTAACTAGAAAGAGACTATAAGGTTCTAAACACTAGATTAAGCGGGGACCGGAATAGAATGTGGTTTATACCCGACAAGCTTGGATACTTGTATAATATGGGTAAACTAATCACATTCTGGAATTTGAGGAATTAATGATAAGGTTAAACACGGGTCGGCTATTTTACGTAAACTAGTCACATAAACCGATTCGAACGCATAAATGCGTAACGGGTAACCAAATGAATTATATACAGGTCCTGATTGTTATTATGCTTAAAATATGTTAATACATCAGTAGGATGTTAACATGTATGCCCAAAAAGTAATTTAAACCAAGTTAAGTCCCATAAGGGCATTTTGGTAATTTTAATGCTTATAAAAGAGTTTAAATATTAATCTGAGTTTCAGGTCTGATATAATCAGTAAAAATATGTATTTTTATAAGTTATCAGTAGGTTATTGTATATATGTGAAATTTATCTTTTATAACCAAACTATGCACCGTAGGGGCATTTTGGTAATTTCACATAAGCTTTAAAGGTCAAAATTAGAATTCTGAGTTTAAAACTTTCCCTTACTGTTTAATTACATAAATTAACTTAAAACATCAGTAGGTAATAAGTTTTATGTGCCAAAAATAGTTTTAACTCATACTATGCGCTTAAAACGCGTAAAAGTCGGTTTTAAGCGATTTTCGAGTTAAAATAGGAAATCTGAGTTTTTTTATCAGTTTATAAAGTTCAAAATATTTTATTTATCATATAAAATCAGTAGCAAAAAGTTTGGTGTCAAAATGTTATGTAAAACTTATTTTATTCAAGAAAAGGGTATAACCGACATTTACCGAATTAAAGCTAGAACCCTATGTTATGCTCAGCTTAAAAATAAATAAAAATCTTCAAAAATCCCAAAATATTATTTTACATCAGTGAGTAAAAAGTTTGGTATCAAAATTTGGGTTTAATTAGGTTGTATGCTAATTATGCCGTTTAATTAATAAAAAGCTCCTTAATTGCGATATTGAAAAGTCTAAACATCAGTAGCAAAGGTTTTTGTCCACTCACATTGCTAAAAATCTCATTTTAGTGTCAAAAGGGCATTTATGGCATTTTTAAGCATATTAACGATCAAGAGTATATAATTCAAACTACTAAGAATCATGCAATATAACTTCAAAGGGTTATACTACTGAGTAATGTGGTCCTAATAGAAGCTTAAAACATAGGAGAATTAAGCTTGAACGGGTCAGAACTGAAAGTCAAAGCAAAAGTCAAGCTTTTGCGACTTTCGGTTATAAACTGACCTTAGACTGATAATTGCCGGGTTAGGACTGATAAAACATGTTCTAATATTAATTACCAAGTCATTAGAATGTTAAAATATAATTTAGAACTTCTGTTTTATTAATTTAAATCATTTTTAAACTGTCACACCCCAACCAATGGCGGAAACATCGGGATGAGACGAAGTGTGAAGATTGCTAGAGACATCATAACGCTATTTGTGACAATATTTAGAAAATCCAAATTTCATTTCATTTCATAACTTCAAATAGTCAACATTACAAGAAATTCAAATACGACAAGTTTAACAAAACAACATGATAACATAACAAAATTTTGATACAACATTTTAAACCCTAACGTCTATATGTGGATCTAGGCATCAACGCTATCTCTTTTCTTAGCATCGTCCTCATCAACCTGTAACATGTTTAAAATAATTCAATGCAAAAGCAAAGGCGAGTATACAAGTTTGGTACATACATAGCATAAGATAAAAATGTGAACAATTCCTCATAGCAAGCATGCGATTCAAGATAAACATTAAATATGGCATGTGTATAACATATCAAACCAAGAAAACGCAACTTGCTCATGACATAACCAAAGTTTCAGTAGAGGCGGGTCGTTAATCCTATAGCGCTACATATGTCAAGGTTTGGCTCGTACGAAGTTAATGATAAGTTCAACACATAAGAATCACCCAAATTTAAAGTATCAAGTCATCACATATACAAGCATGTTATAGGAATGTTCATGTGTTTAGACAAAAGTTCATGTGTAAGTTTCAATAGGTAAACATGTTACACCCCAAAAGTAGTAAAAGTAAAAAGGGGAAAAGTACGAGTATACTCACAAAGTTTGCATATGTTTTCCGATTATCCAATTGTTGACGAGTAGAGATTTAGAGTCCGAATGTATAAGGGTTAAGGTTCAAGTATGTTTAGAGTCGAGATTCGGTGTTTAAAACAACATAAAAATAAGATATGAGAATAACATGGAAAATAATCATTTAGTACATATGATGCTTGTTCTTGACACTAGGAAACTCGAAGGAGTTTAGATGTTTTCATGGAACAAGGTTCCATTAGAATCGTGACAAGTTATCATAGTCTAGGATGATGTAATCTAGTACCCCGACATATGAACACTAGTTCATCATCAAAGATTCGATTATTCGAATAATATATTTAGGTTATATAATATATGTCCAATAGTTCAAGCATGAGGTAGAAGATTAAAATCTTCATTTTGGTACCTCTAAATGTCATAGAAGTCATGTAGGAGGTAGGAAGATCAAGTCTTCCATTTAGGCACCTCTATGTGTTCACCACTACACTTGATGTAAAAAAAACAACCAAGGAGGGTCATGAACATACAATAAAGAATAAGAAATATACACACTAACTAAGAGAAATCATCAAATCATGTGAGGATTGTATGTTTGGACAACCCAAGTTGTTCCATAATCACTCATGTATCAAAGACAAAGTTTGACATGACTTGTGGGTTAAAAACCCTAAACAAAACACCAAGTTTATGAGGTTTAATCCTCTGATTTTAAATGTCTCAACCTTGTTTTTAAGCTTAACCAACCATGGAATAAGTTGTAAGCATTAGGACATAGGTATGAGATGTGTTAGACACAAGTTGCATAGGTTTAAACAAGTTTTTGATGAACATAAAAACAAACAGAAAGTTTATGGACTATTTCGGGGCATTTCCAGGTCTGATTTCTCCAAGGAGAAGTCTAGGAATCGAACCCCATGATTATACAAGCAAGCAGGAAAAAGAATCGAGTGAATCGGATAAGAATTGAGTGAGTTATGCTCATTTTCGTGAAGGGGTGTCAATCTACTCGAACCCTTGCTTTCAGCTACGGTTTGGTGGATGTTTTGTGAGTTTTTAGGGTTGCAAAAGTGGTAGGGAGGCTTGTTATAAGTGGTATTTATAGGGGGAAGGATTAGGGTTTCAATGGGTTGGGCTTTGGAAGTGTTTAGAAGGGGTTACACCTTGAAACTAGCCCACAAAACCCAACTATATGGGGCTGAATTTTGCTGAATTGGGCTGCCATATTTCTTTATTTTTTTTATTTTTTAAAACATTATAATGAGTAATTTTGTTAATTAAGTTGTGTAATAATATGCAACAATGTTTCCCCTAACTTGTAACAAGGTGAAATATGAAATAAAACATGATTTAACTAGGTAAAAAGTGTAATGTACAAGTTTTATTTACGAAGCAAGTTCCGTATTTTACAACGATTACGATGAAAGAATGGTTATAAGAACACAAGATTTCCAAAGATAGAATTTCACGTAAGGTTTCTAAATGTAGGATGTTTGAAAACGCAGGGCGTTACATAAACATTCTGTCCAGTTTGACTTTTTGTCAAACTAGTTTGACTCGACAATTAACTAGTCAAACGAGATAATTAGGAGGTGCCCTTTTAAGGATTAATCACCTACATTAATATGGTTCCATAACCACTTTCGATTTGATCAGTGGCTGATCCATATGTGATTAAAACGAAAGTCAAATCTAGATTATGACAAGTTTGACTTTTCGGTAATTAAGCTAATTAAAACGACTAAGAAGGTAATTAAACTCTTACTAATGGTCCTTGCTATCTTTTCTACACTTGGAAATCTTCTCCTAATCCTTGCAAGCACCAGAAGTGAGTCCTTGAAGATTGTTTGCAAAAGTGTGCATATGAACATGAGACTAGTGCCCTTTATATACTAAATCCCAAGCTCCTAGATCATTTGTAGTTGTTAAGGAACATCCTAGGATCACTCCAGGTGTCCTAGTTGATTTATAAAACCGTTTGAGAGCCCCTAGGATCGATAAAAACGAGTATAAGTCGGTTAAACTTGAATAACCTGCACCTGTCCTTCATTTTCTGCGTTGGTGACATTCAGGCGGGCCGCGTAAGTGTCAAGAGGGGTCTTACGCGGGCCGCGTAGACCTGGTTTCCAGGTTAAAACATTTTTAAACATGGCAGCTTTAGTCCCTGTTCGTTTAAAACCCATTTTAACTTCATTTTTGGCAATAAAGGCCCTTGTAGTTAGTTTGTAGAGGCCCAAGGATGTATAAACAAACTTCGTTAGGCTTGGTTTCGTTAAATATCACTATAAATGCAAGTTTCATCAAGTTGACACTTTTGACCCAATGTCTTGAAAACTTGCTTAACGATCTCGAAACCACGTGAAATTTTTATCACTTATTCTTGAGAGTATATTTGAATATTTCGAAGCTTTGGGTTCGTTAAAAGGTAAATCAGAGGTCAGAATTAACATGTTGACACGTTTAACCCTTGTAGTTTTATAATCTTCCGATTATTTTCACAAACGGCTTCTTATATCCAATTGATCACTCAATTAAGGATATATTGTAACACCTCGAAATTTTGTGTCCAATAATGTGTTGACACGTGTCATGAGTTTACACGTGTTATTAAATACTAAATAAAGGACTAAAGTTGACAAACCTTGAAAGTATGTAAATTCGAGGGTTATAAATGTCAACGAAGGGTAAATATACTGTATAGTAACCCTAAATAATGCTCGTACCTTCAAACGAATAAATCATGGATCGTACAGAGCGAAACGCGGGAGAAAGTGAGAGATTACAAGCTACATGGGTTAATCGTGTCAACATGTTTAATTTATACCTCTGAGTGACCCTTTGACGAACCCGAGGCTTTGTAACAGTAAAATGCGCTCACTAGGATATACTATATCAATTTCGCGAAGTTTCGTTTTAAAACGAGAAAGTTATGATCAAATTCGTATGCGAGGGGTTGAAAGCGTTAACAGTAAAAGTTAAGGCTTTTCGGATAATAATTAAACTAACCGGGGACTTAACAATGCGGGTAAAAGTCACGAGGCCCTTAGTAAAAGTTAAGGCTTTTCGCAAAGTTACCCCTTCGAAACCGAAAGGTCAGGTTAATGATTACAAAAGATTTGAAAATCTTTGAAATTAACCCTCAGGCGGGCCGCGTTAGGGAAATGGTCGAGCTAATGCGGGCCGCGCGCCAGTAGAAGATTTGGTTTCTGACATTAGGATCCAGGCGGCCCGCGTGTGAGTTGCTTGAATCCTAATGCGGGCCGCGTGGGAGTCCCAGATGCAGAAACTTTGGACAGACTTGCTGTTTGAGCTAGTGAACGATCATTTGAGCAATAAATGAAGCATGGGCGCTCTCTACATGCCCCCTAGCACCCAGGGCCACCTGCTGAACATCCATGATCCCTTGTAGGTTGATGTGTAATGATCCTAAGCCCAATTTTTCCCTATAAAAGGCAAGGCATTGTGCACAAATGAAACACACCTCAAATCTGCATTCTAGTCCATCTGGAGCTCTAAACCATTCTTCTAACATCCTTAGTCGTGCACCAAGCTTCTGTAAGTGTGTCTACCCTTTTGTGGTTTAGTTTATGCTTAGTTTAGCTTAAAAGTCAATCCGTCGTAATTAACGATTGACTTTGCGATAAATCACAAATGGTCCAGTGGTTTGTCGAATCAAAGGTAGTTATATGTTAGTAATCATGTGGGCTTTAAACCCCTAAAAGGGAACCCTCTGATTCCCACTCTAACTAGTCCAAATGTCGAGTTTCAAACGTGCTTAGAAAAAGTCAACAGAAATGCTATTTTGCGATTTCTTGCATAATCGGTAATGTAGATGATATGTAACCTGTTTAAACACTCATAAAACATGATAATAAGTATATTAACTAGTCTAAGCTTGTTTGATCCGACCATTTATTGTTTTGACCCGGTTCGGAGCCGAAAGTCGCAAAAGCTTTGACTTTTGCTTTGACTTCAGTTCTGACCCGTTAAAGAATGATATAGATATGCCTTAGGACTCTCTTAGGACCAGGTTACATGATGGTATAACCCTCTGTGACCGGTTCGTTGGTTGTCCGAGTCTTTTACACATTTCCGTTAAATGCTTAAAAGTTGACCGTAACGCCCTTTTTGATTTAAAACGAGAATTTCGGACATGTGAAAGATTCATAACCTTAGTTACTGATTTCTAAGCACGTCCCAAAAATTTCACGTCAATCCGAGGTCCAGAATAGGAGTTATGCTAAATAGCGCAAATTACGGAAACTTTAGTAATTTAGTAGCGCAATTAGCATAACGCCTATCTAAACCCGGATTTCGACACCAAACCTTTTACACACTGATGTAAAATAATATTTTGGGATTTTTAAAGATTTTTAATTATTTTTAACCTGCTCATAACCTGCAGTTATGGCAACGGTTCGGTAAATACCGAATATGCCCTTTTCGGCCATAACTTGAGTTCTACAAGGTCTTTTGACCCGATTCCAGTTGCTACTGATTTTAAATAATAAATAAAGTATTTTAGACTTTATAAACTGTTCGGGAAACTCAGATTTCCTGTAGAACTCGGAAACCTCTTTTATAATCTTTAAAAAGACCGAAATACCCCTTCGGGGCATAATATGAACTTGAACTCGTTACGGGCATTATGGAAGGTATCCTACTGATACCACAACCTCTTTAAAGCATATTGACTTAGGAAACCAGTGTAGGACTCTTACGGTTACCCGTTGCGCCTTTTGCGCGCACGGTTCGGCTTGTGTAACTAGTTTACATAAACTAGCCGAAACGGGTCAAACCATATTGTTTTGACCCCAAAATACAGAGTGTGATTATTGTACCCCTATAAAACAAGTCTTCAAACTTGTTGGGTCAAAATCTCATTCCATTCCTGGTTTTCGCCTTTCACGCGATTAAACCGTATCTATCCGTTGAAACTGACCGGTCTAAGCTACGGCTAAGTTAAAGACCCGTTAGGATTCTAATAGGTTAATTTAAACCTTCGTTCCAGAATAGGGGACCAGTAAAAGCTATCAGCAATTTATTTCATTTAAGGAATTATACTTGCAAAGGTAAATACTTTTAACTTATTTTCCGTTAAACGGGCTTGGGTTACGGTATTTAAAATACCGCTTGGTCGGGCAATTGACCCCAAATCATTAGTAGTTGGGTATTATCAATGTGACCCGTTTAAAAACTTGTTTTGTTGGCTTTACGCCTTTGGGAGCTTAATGACCATGTCCCGGATATCCTTGGCATCATTTTACGAAATGGCCACTACCTCGACATCCGGGTGTAGGCGTACACCCAGCATTGTGTCTATATTAATTAAAGGTATAACCGTTGGTTTACCCGCCACGGCTTTATGCTTTGTGGCGTGTCTATTAACCTTTAACCCGGCACCACCCGGGCAACCGAACGCATAGCAAACATGTAATTCTTTACAAGATTTAATTATAAATTATCCCAAGTTATAAAGAGTTTGTGCCTTGTGCATTTAAACCAATTTTATTAAACATTTTACAAAAGTGTCAGTTGAATGTATTTACCAGTGTAAACTGACGTATTTTCCCCAAAAGACTAAATGCAGGTACTATGCGTAATTGGCTGGGATTTCTCCTTAGCATCATTAGAAGTCTCGCAAGCTTAAGATGCCTGAAGTCTGTTGAACAATACTTTATTATTATTATTGATCCCCTGTGGATTTTATTTCAACAATGGTGATACTTTGATATTACAAATAAAGTTGAAATATATTTATCTTTATTGCTTCCGCTGTGCATTCATATAATTGTGTGGTTTGACTATATTGTTGCCAACTACGTCACGGTAATCCCCCACTGGGCCCACCGGTGAGACACGTGGAAATTGGGGTGTGACAGGTTGGTATCAGAGCCAACATTGAATGAATTAAACACTATCTATAAGTGTTTAATCTCAATGACACAATTGCACATACTTGAGTCTAGACAAGAACATTGGACAAATTCGAATTGGTTATTCCAGTTTGTCTTTTTATTGTTTATTGTTATTTAAAGTTTTGAAAGCAGGAAATATGCCACCTGCAATCAAACGAGGAAGAGGAGGAAGAGGCAAGGGACGATCATTACTCACAATGATCACGAGGCTGGACCTTCGAACATGCGAGCTCCTTCCAGTACAAGGAGTGAAGAACCACAGAGACGAAGAAGAAACCTCTTTGAACCTGCGAGGCATTCTACCTCACATAGCTCAACACCCTCATACCGTCATTCGTTTGGACCAGATTCGGAAAACAATCCCAATAACCCTCAACCATCCTTTATACCTCTTCAGCGATCTGCTTCGCACCGTTCTTATGGCGATCCTTCACCTTTCTTCATAGGACAATTTAACCCGGCGGATTATGTCCAAGAGCCTATAGGGTATAACCCTTTAGGACCAGAGGATCACTTTTCTGAAGACAATGCAGTGGATATGGACGAGGATACAGACCCCGTCGAGCCTGCAAGGGGTACTCCCAATCATCCAATCGAGATCTCTGATGGGTCATCCTTTCATGGAACACCCTATCAAGGTCCCGACAGTTACCAGGCGAGGTTTGACCAATGTAATTGGTACTTTACACCTTCACATCATTTCTCGCCTCATGACCAACAGCAACAACAGGATCCTTCTGAGGATTCGCGGTTTATGGCGGTTACGCCACCGCCACCGCCACCGGTTCAACCTGTAATTCCAGATCCGCCAAGGCGTAGAAGATCAGGCGCACGGATGTCTACCCGAGGAGGGGAATTTCATTTCAGCACCCCTCGCCACTCGAGTGCGAGTCACTTTCCGTCAGTGCCTGAAGAAGAACCACAATTAGGGGAACCTTCTGGTCACCCTGCAGAGGTGAATTCTGCACCAGTTGCACCACCTCCGCCACCTTTCGGATATGACAATCCGATACCAGCGTACGGCGCTTCCACGGTGTACAATCCGTTTGAGCAGCCGACTCACACGCACTACAACTATAACTATGATGCCGATCCATATGTGGTAGCGGCTAATTATAATGCCCTCCATGGAACCTCTTGGAGACCAGATTACTCAGCTCATGGGTATCCAATACCTCCTAGACCTCCGGTTCAGCAACCGTCGCAGCAGCCACGTTTTTCTCCACCGGAGCAAGAAGAAATACTCCACCGTCTAAACCGTGTGGAACGAGACTTCGAACAAGAACGTAAGAGTAATCGTGGGTTTCTCAAAGGCTTAGCAAACCTACTGAAAGGGAGGAAGAAACGAGATCATTAATCTCTTTATGTATTACAGTATTTACTTTTACAAGCAAAATCCCTGCGAGGACATTTGCTTAGAGTATTTTAGTCCCTGTGTGGACATTTATCGTGTTTAGTCCCTGCGTGGACAATTGCATTTCAGTCCCTGCGTGGGCTTATCCTTTAGTCCCTACGTGGACACCTATCTATGTATTTGGTCCCTGCGTGGACTTGTTTTCTATAGACCTCTGCGTAGGTAATTACTTATTTAAAAAGTCCCGTATAGGGCAGCGTGTAATCATATTTGAAGTTATGGAATGTTATGTTATAAATTTCATTTTTGTTATTATTATATATGAAATAAATCAAAATACATTTCCTTTTAAATTAATCTGCCTAAATAAAGAATCTTAAGAGTGAAACCTAGCCAGGTGTCTTTATAAGATCCGGCCAAGATGGTAAGACCTGATTAAAAGATTCAGATTTCCAGTTAACCTCTGTAATCATGTTAACGTTCATGGCAGATGTGATTCGTTAAAATCGCACGCGTCATTCTTATATAAGGATCTTTTTAAGGATTCCAAAGCCCAAATTAATGATTTGTAAATCATGGGTCAAATCGTCAATAAAGATGATCATTTGTTAAACATCCATTAGTGATGTAATGCCTATGGGCCAAACATGTTAAACATCCATTAGTGATGTAATGCCTGCGGGCCAAACTTATTAAACGTCCATTTGTGACGTAGTGCCTACGGGCCAAATTTATTGTCATATAAGACAAAAGGCAGTGGTGGTCTATGACTCCCTGTCAGAAAAGGTAAAAGGACTATGGTTCAAACCTTCATGCCTTGTTTCTCTGTAATCCCGGCTAATATTATAAAACGTCCTCGTGACTAGGCTTTTATGCCACTAACAATATTATTTGTAATTGGGATAAGTTATATTCAAATCCTAAATAAATGTGAGTAACAAATTAGCCAGATATGGTCTCTGTTACCATGGTTAATGAATTGCCATAAAAGACAATTCCATAATAAACTCCTAAATAAAATTTTTCGTTATCTTCTGTAGCAGATACAAGTTACGATGGCTGATTCCAATGAAGTGAATAGTCACTCGAAAGAAGACGAATATGATAACGCCCAGGTTCATTTGACGGGCGCTGAATTAAAAGCTCTTGTCGACAATGCTGTTAAGGCAGCCCTGGATCGACAATACAAGGAGTATACTGAATCCCAGAGCAGAACCATATCCAAACCACACTCAAAGCCGAAAACACACTCAAAATCTCACAGCAAGCCACCGTCCAAGCCTAAAAAGGACGATGATAATCACTCGTCCAATGAAAACAGTGTCCATCAAGAAAAAGTGTATACTGATGCATCTCGCGCCAGGGGCTGCACCTACAAGTATTTTGTATCTTGTAAACCCCGAGACTTCACTGGAGAGAAAGGCGCGGTTGATTACATGACATGGCTAGACGAGATGGACACTGTGGTGGACATCAGTGGGTGCGCAGAGAAAGATGTGGTAAAGTTTGTTTCACAATCATTCAAGGGTGAGGCCCTGGCTTGGTGGAGGGCCTTGGTTCAGGCCTCGGGAAAGGCTGTTCTATACAGCATGACATGGGAGGAATTCATTTCTCTCATCAAGGAAAATTACTGCCCTCAACATGAGGTTGAAAGATAGAGACTGACTTCCTGTCATTGGTGATGACGAACCTTGACTGTCAAGCTTACCTCACGAGCTTCAACACGATGTCCCGGTTGGTTCCGTATCTGGTAACCCCGGAGCCGAAGAGAATAGCTCGTTTTATCGGTGGGTTAGCCCCCGAAATGAAGGCAAGTGTGAAGGCCTCTCGGCCAGCGACCTTTAGATCTGTAGCCGACATATCTTTGTCTCTCACTCTGGATGCGGTCCGACAAAGATCGCTGAGGAACAAAGAAGCTGAGAAGAGAAAGCGTGAAGATGATACTTCACGGAGGTCGGGCAAGAAGCACCGTGGAAACGGTGATAACAAGAGAGGGTCGGAGTCAAGGAAGGATGGGCAACAGTCTGGTGAGAAGCCCAAGTGCAAGAATTGCAAGAGACATCACTTTGGAAAGTGTAGACTCGAATTAAACTCGCAGACTCAGTCGAAGTCGTATACTTGCGGGTTATGCAAATCTTAGGACCACAAGACCGTGGATTGCAAAAAGATAAAAGATGCAACTTGCTATAACTGCAACGAGAAAGGGCACATTAAAAGCAACTGCCCTAAATATGCCAAGAAGCCTGAAGAAGCCAAGAAGACCAATGCAAGAGTCTTCAGGATGGAGGCAAAAGAAGCAGTGCTAGATGATAACGTGATCACAGGTACTTTTCTCGTAAATGATATCTTTGCAAGAGTACTTTTTGATTCGGGCGCTGATAAGTCCTTCGTAGATCATAAATTTTGTAAATTGCTGAATATGCCTGTCAAAACCTTAAATGTGAATTACGAGGTAGAGCTAGCAGATGGCACCATAGAAACCGTCTCCACTGTGTTAGATGGATGTGTGATATCCATTAAGAACCACTCTTTTCCTCTATCTCTGCTTCCCTTTAAATTGGCTGGTTTTGACCTGGTATTGGGTATGGACTGGTTATCTCACAGCCAGACCCAAATCATCTGCAACAGAAAGCAAGTGGTGATAAAGACTCCGTCTGGTGAATCGCTTACCATTCGGGGAGATACCCAGTATGGACTGCCTGAGCAAGTGACTATGCTCAAGGCTTCAAAATGTCTAAAGAAGGGTTGTGTCATCTACATGGCACAGGTGATTTTTGATGAACCTAAACCGAAGATAGAAGACATTCCCGTCATTTTGGAATATCCAGAAGTTTTCCCTGAAGATCTACCTAGTTTGCCACCAGATAGGCAAGTGGAATTCAGGATCAATATCATCCCTGGAGCAGCACCTACTGGTAGAGCACCTTACAGGCTAGCACCAACCGAAATGAAGGAGTTAAGGACCCAGCTGGATGAACTGCTGGCTAAAGGTTTCATCAAACCTAGTTCGTCTCCTTGGGGAGCACCTGTCCTGTTTGTAAAGAAGAAGGACGGATCGATGCGTCTGTGCATCGATTATCGCGAGCTTAATAAAGTTACGATAAAGAATAGATATCCCTTGCCGAGGATCGACGATTTGTTCGATCAGTTACAAGGGGCAAGTTATTTCTCGAAGATTGACTTAAGGTCAGGCTACCATCAATTGAAAGTCAGAGATGAAGACGTACATAAAACTGCATTTAGGACTCGCTATGGTCACTATGAGTTCCTAGTGATGCCTTTTGGGCTCACTAATGCACCGGCTGCGTTCATGGATCTCATGAATCGTGTTTGCAAGCCGTACTTAGACAAATTCGTCATCGTTTTCATCGACGATATTCTTATCTACTCGAAAAACCGAGCTGACCATGAGAAACACCTTCGTTGTATTCTCAAACTCCTGCATCATGAGAAACTCTATGCCAAATTCTCTAAGTGCGAATTCTGGCTTCGAGAAGTCCAATTTCTTGGACATATCGTCAGCGAGCGTGGTATCCAGGTGGATCCCGCTAAAGTAGAGGCTGTCATGAATTGGCAAGAGCCAAAGACGCCTACAGAGATTCGTAGTTTCCTGGGGTTAGCAGGATACTACAGACGATTCATTGAAAATTTTTCCAGGATTGTTGCGCCCTTAACTTCCCTGACCAAGAAAAAGATAAAATTTGTTTGGGGCCCTAAGCAGCAAGAGTCCTTTGATATTCTGAAGCAAAAGCTGAGCAACGCTCCTGTGCTGACATTACCTGAAGGTACCGAAGAGTTCGTAGTTTACTGCGATGCATCACACACTGGCATGGGATGTGTTCTCATGCAGAAAGGCAAGGTTATTGCCTATGCTTCGAGACAGTTAAAGGTGCACGAGAAGAATTACACCACCCATGACTTGAAGCTGGGTGCCGTTGTGTTCGCACTAAAACTGTGGAGGCATTACCTGTATGGTATCAAGTTTGTGATCTATTCGGATCACAAGAGCCTTCAACATCTGTTTAATCAGAAGGAATTAAACATGAGGCAACGCCGCTGGATGGAGACTTTAAATGATTACGATTGTGAAATCTGATATCATCCCGGCAAAGCGGATGTAGTCGCTGATGCCCTGAGTCGGAAAGAAAGGGTGAAACCCATCCGAATCAATGCCAAGGGCATTGAAGTGAAGAATAATTTGATTGAAAGGTTGTTAGCTGCACAGAGAGAAGTTGTGTTGGAAGCTAACTATCCTAAAGAGAAGCTGGGAGTAACTGGGGAGCAGTTAACTCTTAGCAAGGACGGAATTTTACGATTGAATGGGCGAATATGGGTTCCTATTTATGGAGGACTACGAGATGTTATCCTCCAGGAAGCCCATAGTTCCAAATATTCTGTCCATCCTGGAGCAGATAAAATGTATCAGGATCTAAAGGCAAATTATTGGTGGATAGGCTTGAAAAAGTCTGTAGCCGCTTATGTAGCCAAATGCTTGACTTGTGCGCAAGTCAAAGCTGAGCATCAAAAGCCGTCTGGCTTGCTACAACAGCCTGAACTTCCCGAATGGAAGTAGGAATGTGCATCTATGGATTTTATTACCAAGTTACCTAAGACGAGGAAAGGAAATGACACAATATGGGTTATAGTCGATAGACTGACTAGGTCAGCTCATTTCTTACCCATCAAGGAGACTTATAGCTCCGACATGTTAGCCCAGTTATACGTTGATAAGATTTTAGCATTACATGGCATACCTGTGTCCATTATCTCCGACAGAGATACTAGATACACGTCTCATTTCTGGAAAAGCTTCCAGCAATCTTTGGGCACACGTTTGAATTTTAGTACGGCTTACCATCCTCAGACAGACGGTCAGAGTGAGCGTATTATTCAGACGTTGGAAGACATGCTACGTGCATGTGCTATCGATTTGGGTGGTAGTTGGGATAAGAACCTACCATTAACTGAATTCTCCTACAACAATAGCTACCATACCAGCATTAAGGTTGCGCCCTTCGAGGCATTATACGGTAGAAAGTGTAGATCGCCTGTTTGTTGGGCGGAAGTTGGAGGTGTCCAATTATCAGGACCAGAGATAGTCTTTGAGACGATGGACAAGATTGTCCAGATTCGAGACCGTCTCAAAGCTGCCCGAGATAGGCAGAAGAGTTACGCGGATCTGGAGCGTAAAGATTTTCACTTCGAAGTAGGCGAAAAAGTGTTACTTAAAGTATCACCCTGGAAGGGGGTGATGCGTTTCGGTAAGAAAGGCAAACTAAGCCCGAGATACATAGGACCTTTCGAGGTTATCGAACGTGTCGGGTTTGTTGCCTATATGTTAAACTTACCGGAAGAGCTCAATGGAATTCACAATGTGTTCCATATCTGCAATCTAAAGAAGTGCTTCGCTGATGAATCATTGGTGATACCTCATACAGATGTGCATATAGATGAGAGCTTGAAATTTTTGGAAAAACCTTTGTCGATTGAAGATCGACAGGTAAAGAAACTTCGAAGGAAGCATGTACCTATAGTTAAGGCCAAATGGGATGCCCGAAGAGGTCCCGAATTCACGTGGGAGGTTGAAGCCACGATGAAGGAAAAATACCCTTATTTATTTCAGTAAATCTCTGGTCGAGATTTATTTTAAGGGGGTGAGGTTGTAACACCTTGAAATTTTGTGTCCAATAATGTGTTGACACGTGTCATGAGTTTACACGTGTTATTAAATACTAAATAAAGGACTAAAGTTGACAAACCTTGAAAGTATGTAAATTCAAGGGTTATAAATGTCAACGAAGGGTAAATATACTGTATAGTAACCCTAAATGATGCTCGTACCTTCAAACGAATAAATCATGGATCGTACGGAGCGAAACGCGGGAGAAAGTGAGAGATTACAAGCTACAGGGGTTAATCGTGTCAACATGTTTAATTTATACCTCTGAATGACCCTTTGACGAAACCGAGGCTTTGTAACTGTAAAATGCGCTCACTAGGATATACTATATGAATTTCGCGAAGTTCCGTTTTAAAACGAGAAAGTTATGATCAAATTCGTATGCGAGGGGTTGAAAGCGTCAACAATAAAAGTTAAGGCTTTTCGGATAATAATTAAACTAACCGGGGACTTAACAATGCGGGTAAAAGTCACGAGGCCCTTAGTTGTAAATAATCGAGGGCCAAATCGCAAAGTTACCCCTTCGAAACCGAAAGGTCAGGTTAATGATTACAAAAGATTTGAAAATCTTTGAAATTAACCCTCAGGCGGGCCGCGTTAGGGAAATGGTCGAGCTAATGCGGGCCGCGGGCCAGTAGAAGATTTGGTTTCTGACATTAGGATCCAGGCGGCCCGCGTATGAGTTGCTTGAATCCTAATGCGGGCCGCGTGGGAGTCCCAGATGCAGAAACTTTGGACAGACTTGCTGTTTGAGCTAGTGAACGATCATTTGAGCAATAAATGAAGCATGGGCGCCCTCTACATGCCCCCTAGCACCCAGGGCCACCTGCTGAACATCCATGATCCCTTGTAGGTTGATTGTAATGATCCTAAGCCCAATCTTTCACTATAAAAGGCAAGGCATTGTGCACAAATGAAACACACCTCAAATCTGCATTCTAGTCCATCTCTGGAGCTCTAAACCATTCTTCTAACATCCTTAGTCGTGCACCAAGCTTCTGTAAGTGTGTCTACCCTTTTGTGGTTTAGTTTTTGCTTAGTTTAGCTTAAAAGTCAATCCGTCGTAATTAACGATTGACTTTGCGATAAATCACAAATGGTCCAGTGGTTTGTCGAATCAAAGGTAGTTATATGTTGGTAATCATGTGGGCTTTAAACCCCTAAAAGGGCACCCTCTGATTCCCACTCTAACTAGTCCAAATGTCGAGTCAAACGTGCTTAGAAAAAGTCAACAGAAATGCTATTTTGCGATTTCTTGCATAATCGGTAATGTAGATGATATGTAACCTGTTTAAACACTCATAAAACATGACAATAAGTATATTAACTAGTCTAAGCTTGTTTGATCCGACCATTTATTGTTTTGACCCGGTTCGGAGCCGAAAGTCGCAAAAGCTTTGACTTTTGCTTTGACTTCAGTTCTGACCCGTTAAAGAATGATATAGATATGCCTTAGGACTCTCTTAGGACCAGGTTACATGATGGTATAACCCTCTGTGACCGGTTCGTTGGTTGTCCGAGTCTTTTACACATTTCCGTTAAATGCTTAAAAGTTGACCGTAACGCCCTTTTTGATTTAAAACGAGAATTTCGGACATGTGAAAGAATCATAACCTTAGTTACTGATTTCTAAGCACGTCCCTTAATTTCACGTCAATCCGAGGTCCAGAATAGGAGTTATGCTAAATAGCGCAAATTACGGAAACTTTAGTAATTTAGTAGCGTAATTAGCATAACGCCTATCTAAACCCGGATTTCGACACCAAACCTTTTACACACTAATGTAAAATAATATTTTGGGATTTTTAAATATTTTAAATTATTTTTAACCTGCTCATAACCTGCAGTTATGGCAACGGTTCGGTAAATACCGAATATGCCCTTTTCGGCCATAACTTGAGTTCTACAAGGTCTTTTGACCCGATTCCAGTTGCTACTGATTTTAAATAATAAATAAAGTATTTTAGACTTTAAAAACTATTCGGGAAACTCAGATTTCCTGTAGAACTCAGAAACCTCTTTTATAATCTTTAAAAAGACCGAAATACCCCTTCGGGGCATAATATGAACTTGAACTCGTTACGGGCATTATGGAAGGTATCCTACTGATACCACAACCTCTTTAAAGCATATTGACTTAGGAAACCAGTGTAGGACTCTTACGGTTACCCGTTGCGCCTTTTGCGCGCACGGTTCGGCTTATGTAACTAGTTTACATAAACTAGCCGAAACGGGTCAAACCATATTGTTTTGACCCCAAAATACAGAGTGTGATTATTGTACCCCTATAAAACAAGTCTTCAAACTTGTTGGGTCAAAATCACATTCCATTCCTGGTTTTCGCCTTTCACGCGATTAAACCGTATCTATCCGTTGAAACTGACCGGTCTAAGCTACGGCTAAATTAAAGACACGTTAGGATTCTAATAGGTTAAGTTAAACCTTCGTTCTAGAATAGGGGACCAGTAAAAGCTATCTGCAATTTATTTCAATTAAGGAATTATACCTGCAAAGGTAAATACTTTTAACTTATTTTCCGTTAAACGGGCTTGGGTTACGGTATTTAAAATACCGCTTGGTCGGGCAATTGACCCCAACTCATTAGTAGTTTGGTATTATCAATGTGACCCGTTTAAAAACTTGTTTTGTTGGCTTTACGCCTTTGGGAGCTTAATGACCATGTCCCGGATATCCTTGGCATCATTTTACGAAATGGCCACTACCTCGACATCCGGGTGTAGGCGTACACCCGGCATTGTGTCTATCTTAATTAAAGGTATAACTGTTGGTTTACCCGCCACGGATTTATGCTTTGTGGCGTGTCTATTAACCTTTAACCCGGCACCACCCGGGCGACCGAACGCATAGCAAACATGTAATTCTTTACAAGATTTAATTATAAATTATCCCAAGTTATAAAGAGTTTGTGCCTTGTGCATTTAAACCAATTTTATTAAACATTTTACAAAAGTGTCAGTTGAATGTATTTACCAGTGCAAACTGACGTATTTTCCCCAAAAGACTAAATGCAGGTACTATGCGTAATTGGCTGGGATTTCTCCTTAGCATCATTAGAAGTCTCGCAAGCTTAAGATGCCTGAAGTCTGTTGAACAATACTTTATTATTATTATTATTGATCCCCTGTGGATTTTATTTCAACCATGGTGATACTTTGATATTACAAATAAAGTTGAAATATATTTATCTTTATTGCTTCCGCTGTGCATTCATATAATTGTGTGGTTTGACTATATTGTTGCCAACTACGTCACGGTAATCCCCCACCGGGCCCACTGGTGAGACACGTGGAAATCGAGGTGTGACATATATTCTTCACGTAAGGTCATTCAGAGGCTCAAGTTTGGCATGTTGACACTTTTAGTCCCTTCGCATACATATTTTCACTGTTTGTCAACTTTAGTCCTTCAAACTCAATCTTTCACATATTTAGAGTTTAGGACACGTGTCTATACATAATTGGAGACGTTTTTACGTGGTGTTACATACAAATTTTCTCGATTTTGGTCGTCGATTGCTTACTACTTTGAACGGGTTTACGACCTCGGCGTTCACGACACGGGGGTTCAACATTGGTACAAAATTCGTTGAACACGAAGTTGTATAGAATTCATTTTTATTGTTTTTCTTAACGTACCACTATAAAATTCATTGATCACCAGGTTGTATCGCAAGAAATTATTTTTTTTTGTATTGTAAGCTATATCGAGTGTAAGTACCATGTCGATACCGTAAGGAACCAAACCAATATCAACATAACAACAGTATTGGTACATATATTTGTTTTTATGGTTTTCTGTCAATGTAAAACAAGTGTCAATTCTATGCCGAGTGTCAGTATCATGCTGGTATTGTAATGAACCGAAACGATATTGATCGAAATCCCGTCGCAAAGCGCGGACGAAGCCCACTAGTATATACTAATTCATAACATACTTATGAATAGTAACAATTTTGTCCCTTAATGTATTTTGTATTTTTATGAAGGTTTACTTTTTTTTATTATCTAAGCATAATAAACTTTAGGATTTTCAAAATATAAGAAGTCTATGTACGCATTGTGTTTCAAGTTTTAGGCACTATTTTTTGGATTCTTTTGGTATAACATAATATAGAAGAAAAAAAACGTCAAATATAACCATTTAAAACACAATTATATGTATTATAGGCATTAAATTTAAAACGCACTAAATAACTTTCTTCGTATCATGTTTTAGATTTAATGTCTAGAGGAACTTTTACCTATACACACACACACACATACATATAGGGAAAGGATAATAAGAAAACCCTTATGAGTTCAAGAAACTCTATCTCCACCATCCATCTAGAAATCCTATAGTTGAGATTGCATGTAACAAAAATAACTTTTCAAAAACATGTTACAGACTGACAAAAGTGTGTGTAACAGTTTTTTACTTTTTCACTTTTTCAGTCTAAAACACTTACATGTAACAGGTTTGTCTGTTACACTAATTGTTTTGTAAAAAAATATTCAACATGTTTTTTTTACTTGCACTACGCTTTGAAAAATCGTAAAATTTAAGTTTATAAAAACCTACAAAATTTGTTGTTGAAAAAAAAATGTTACATCTACGTAAATGGGCGAAAAAGGTTAACATAGTAACTTTATCTCTCCTGACAAAAGATATTAGAATTCTAAAAAATGTTGTAACACGTGGCAAAATGTGTCCATACATTAGGTCTCTTAAGTTTTTTGAACTCACCTGGGATTTGGGATTTCATGGTATACTTGACCTATATATATATATAGGAAGAAAACCGACTTTAGTTGAAAAAACTCAAGAAGGCTTAGTAAAAAACCCTATTTAATATTTTATTTTTTCCTAAAAAAACAGGGAATGTAACATAAATATTTTTGAACATTTTTGTAAAAAAAAAAAAAAAAAAAAGCCTAGTAATATTTTTTTAAATGTTAAAAATTTCATCTTACATAAAATATATATAAAAAATGTAACATATTGATTTTGAACATTTTTTAAAGAAAAACTAGTCAGCATTTTTTAAATTTTTTAATAAAAATGTTAATAAATATTTATGTTACAGTTTCTTTTTTTTAGAAAAAATAAAATAAAAATGTTACATAGGGTTTTTTAATCTGCTGAGTTTTTGTTTTATCCTTCCCGTATCTAGGTGACGTGTGTGTGTATATATTATATATACTAGGTTAGAACCTCGTGTATTACACGGCTTGCATAAATGTAATTTTATATAATAAAAGACTAAAATGTAATGTCATATGTTAACACAAATAGTCATCAAGATTTATCTTTTAAAAAATGAACATTGATGTACTATTTAATTATTATAACATTTCACTTTGTTTTTTATTTTGCATAAATGTAATTTTATATAATAAATAATAAAAAAAGATATATCTTTAAAAAAAAACTCGCATATTACATGTGTTGTATAAAATATAATGTCATATGTTAACACATACAATCGTCAAGATTTATCTTTTAAAAATGACATTTGATGTACAATTTACTTACTATAACATTTTACTTTGTTTTTTATTTATTATTAGGTTAAAAACAAATGTATTACATGGGGTTGAATCTTGTTTATGATAAATTCAAATTATGAGATACAATTATTTTAGTCAGTTAGTATGCACCTTCATGCTTATTTGTTTATTTCATTCATAAAATACTAGTCTTAAATTTTTTATTCAAGAGAGTTTACGGTACAAAAAGGTGAAGATCAATCACAACGCTTTTATATATTTCATCATTTTTATGAATTATACCTTAAAATCGAGAATTAAATTCTCTTTGAATTGAAATATAGAGTTGTTATATTTGAAAATAGTGTTCTTTCTACATGTCGATGCAATGTGTGATAAACGATGGGTTTAATCCAATTATAATAGTACGCCTACCATTAGAGCGATGCGTCTAAAAACACTTACAATTTGATAGAAGCATATGCCCGACCAAAAATAAATATTAATTCTAGTAAAAAAACAAGAACACAATTATTAAGTATATATCAAATGGGAACCTTTGATTCCTAATTTACCATAATTTCAATCACCAAACTCCAAAGTATATATATTAAATGTTTATGCTTATCTAAATTTTTGTTTAGAAACAATAACACAATTATTAAGTATATATCAAACGGGAACCTTTGATTCCTAACTTACCATAATTTCAATCTCCGAACTCCAAATTATATATATCTACTCATAATAAAAACAAACGTTTATGCTCATCTACATTTTTGTTTAGAATTATTTATAGAAAACAAATATTTATTCTTATTTAATTTTTTGTTTAAATTTATTATTATTATTATTATTATTATTATTATTATTATTATTATTATTATTTACTATGATCGTAATAAAAACAAACGTTTATATTCTTATCTAAATTTTTATTTTATATTATTGTTATTATTTAATATGATCATAATAAAAACAAATGTTTATCCTTATTTAAATATTTATTCTTATCTAATATTTTGTTTATAATTATTATTATTTAATATGAGAGATAAATAAGAAAATAAGGTGAGAAAACATCAGAAACTAACAAATGTCTAAAAAAGATTTTCGTATAGGAAGATATCCTTTAATCATAGAACGAATATGAAAGATGATTGAGCTGATGGCACAATGCCTCGTTGCTTTATAGCTTTTTGATATCTATGATGTGGAAAAGCAAATTTCTTGAGTGTCAATAATTTAAAAATTACACATGGTTGATGTGAAAAGTGCACGTGTCACACCCCCAAATTACCACCTAGGGCGTGTCCCTAATGGAGGTGTAACGATTCCACAAAGAGCCGCCAATCATATCAAACACAAGTCATAATGTATTGAAATACCCAATTGGAATAAATATAACGTTTGAAAAGTTTAACCAAAACCAAAGTATTGAGCGGAAGCATAAAAGTATAAATGTATAAATGTGTCGAAACCCAATCAATATAAATGTTTATCATGACCATAACCACTCCAGCAGCATCAGACAGCAAGTTCCCAAGTCCCTTCAGTAATTACCTACAAGCATGCAACAAGTGTGTCAGACTACGCTGGTGAGTTCAAGGTTTTGTTAACAAGTTATGTTACCATATGTATGTTAATGCGATTTAATGTTGCGTTACGATGTTGCTCATGTTAGATACCCCAGGGAGTGTGCCCATAAGTATCCGGGGAGTGGGTACCCCTTAACGACCGATTGCTATGTTGTCTTCGTTAGATACCCTAGGGAGAGTGCCCATATGTATCCGAGGAGTGTGCCTCTAACAACCATAGCCATACCCAGATAATTAGTTCACGCCCGTCCTTACGGCCCGGTGTGAGGTTTCCCACCTAATAGCGCTATCAACTAATTACCCCCATTGCCCTCCAGGCAATAACCAAAACCGATTAAGTTGTTTACCCAATGTTTTCCCTTCCAAATGTTTACCAGTTGTCCCAAACCACCGGGACGCATGCTTGAGAAAATGCAATGAACTCACCTTGGTTTGCTCGGTAAGACTAGATACATTACCCGTTCCCAGTTGGTCTACCAAACCCTATCGTGGTTACCAAGAGTAATCAGTTTCGTAAACATATAGATCACATCTTACACATACAATTAATTCACATATTCATGTTCACATAAGGCATACTCATTGTACATGTAACGCACACCTATAGTTCAAGTCGTGACCGTTAATCCATTCACCTAGTGCCCTCGAGTACTAGCGTAACTTGTAATAGCTCAATCTCACGTCACACATACATGCATAGTTTACTCACAAATATTTCAAGCCCAACTACGAACCAGATGCGGCCCAAAGACTCAAACAGGCCCATTAATATTTGTTATGCGGCCTGCTACAGTGCCAAGCCCAACACGTCGCGTAGGTGGGCCGCGACCTGTGTGACCCAAACCAATCCTGGCCCGAGCCCAACTACTAACAACCCATAATTTACTGAATCCATTTAATTAGCAACAACACATAATTCACTTACTTGGGTCCAATTCGATCGGTCCGATTTAACAGTTAATCAATAACACCCCTAGATTCTTATCATGCATGCAATCAAACCCACATATATGTCAACACCTAATTCCTTGAGTTTATGAATATAATTCATTATATAACTGTGATCATATCCCATCATTTAATTCACACAATATAAATATTAACAATCATGTGCACTTAATATTACTACCCATGACTAATCTGACAACCTTATTATGATGTGCACATGGCTTGGTTTGACAAATTCTACCAACATACGCACATGAGCTGCCAGTTTCATTATACAAAGTTATCCTTTTTATCAAACCACTGTATGCAAAGCCATTGGACCGTTCCTGCTACTGTTACATCCAAAATCTATTATGAATTGCATATTATGTATCACCTACCCAAGACAACATATATTCAAGACTCCACTATCATGCATCACCCCCTAGTTCTTGATTTGATCATTATAAATAATCTCCCACATAATCAATTTAACAGAAACTTACTAACATGCAGCCCTACTGTTAGTGATTAATCATACATGCGAGAACTTACCTATTGTCTCCTTCGTCTGATGCGAATCAAGTAAGAGGGGGGGGGGGGTTTCCTGCTGCCGAAGAAGATGGAGGATGGAGCCGCACGAAGAAGATGGAGGATGGTAGGGGTTTGTTATACTTTTAAACTTAATCAGAGTTCGACTTAGATTATGATACGTGTTCCCTATCTATAAGAATTATGGGCCGGTTACAAACACATGACCCTATAAGGAGCTGGGCTGATTATTCGATCTAAACAAATCAATAAATGGGTTGGGCCGGTTTCCTTTCCTAACAAACCGTAAACAAATCAATAAAGGTCCATACATATGGGCCGGTTAACTAGTCAATCAAGATCAATACATATGGGCCATTGGGCCAGTTAACTAATCAACAGGTCTGTTGGGCTTAATGTGTGTCGTGTAATTCATGTTGTGTGCTTATCACTTGTGCAATCCAAGTGTTTGCAAGTGTTTTGGGCCGCAATAGTTAAGGCAGCAAAAGGAGGGGTGCGACCCACTTTAAAACAACGGTTCTATTGGAAAGGCACTAGGGTGCAGTCCAGTTTTACGTACCGTGTAGCATACACGCGGCCCAAGCATAAAAACATATAGCTTAACGGCGTTACCATGTACGTTTTGTTAAACAAGGTGATAATAGAACAAAAACATAAGACAAGCTTCATCTAAACAAATAACATCAAATAGAAATAAATATCAGTCAGAAATACGTCACAAACTTTGAAAGTTCGGATTGTCACATCATCCCCAACTTGAAAGAAATTTCGTCCCAAAATTTAGCAAACAGTCACTGAGGAAGCTAGTTTTGTTAAGCGTTTCGCGGGGTGTCACATCATCCCCAACTTGAAAGAATTTTCGTCTCGAAAATTGATCTAAGACAATGGCTTGAAGTGAGTTCCGACGAACTCGATCTATAGATACTTTACAATGCCTGGGGCAAGAATCGAGCGAAACAGGGGTCCATTAAACATCCGAAGGATTTGGCCAGCAATTTGTTGTCCAGAAGAAATTTCCAGTAGTGGTGCATGGCGGCATGGCACAACAGGGAGGTTCGTCACATTGCGGTCGCGCGAGTGTATCATTTGTCCAAAACAGAGTTTGGTGGGTAAAGGTTAGTGTTGCAAAACGACATACGCGTGTAACTGTGACTGCTTCACTTCTAGCGGTGGTGACAAGTGAAAGTGGTAAGGTTCGTCTACAGGGATGCGTGGGTATAGTTCTCCTAATCCCGTGTTCGTTTGGAAGTTTCATCTAGCGATGCCTTCACATGGTTAGCTCTATTGAAACAAGGGTGCACTGGAAACCCTTGTGGTCGGTCTTATTACTCAGGGATTCACAGCTCCCCGCTATGCTAAGGAGGTTGAAGTTGTGAAACCCTCGAAAATCCTACGACGAAGCTGGGATAGTATTTAGCAAACCTAAGGGATTTCTGTTTATTATACCAGGCATACGATCATAACATCCAGTATCAAAACAACTATCATATAATTCACGAACCAAACTTAAGATCACCATTTACTTTCGCGTATATTCTAACCGGTTCCTCACAAGACCAGTTACACCAATTCCATACGCATGACACATTAGATTAGTCATCATATCACATAAGATCATCCGATAAATTCCTCATGGCTGTGGGTGGTTTCAAAGCACATATACAACAAAATCATGCAAAGGTTATCGGAACATGATATGCATATAAAGCAAGGTCAAGAAATCAGATTATTAACCACGACAACTAACCCTATTCAATCAATGCACAAGGATTCACATATTATCACACGATTAATCAATCATATCTGAAAATCACACCTTCAATATCACATAAGAACAATACCATACAACGATGAATATTGCAGGCAAGAATCAAGAATTACTAACCAAAACCAGTCACACAATAATATTTAATAATTACTGAGTTCTATGCCCTAAAACATCATGGTTCTCATTCATCAAGCGACAGGCTCACATGATAACAGAACACAAATCACGCATACACCATGTATACCACAATTAAATATACATATCATGCGTCAATCAATAATAGTTAACTATGATGGAACACTAACCCGACAGAAGACACACGGCGGCCCGTTAACACGCAAGAAAGGGTTGCGACTAGGCTGGCTCTTCTTGATGTTGTCGTCGACCTCAGGGGGAGGGGGGGTTTCGAGAGAGATGAGGTTACCGACCAAGATTGAGGAAGATAGAATTTGTTTTGGTAAATTAGGGATTGTTAAATATCAATACATAATTAGTATACGTATACAAAAAGGTTTTAATGTTGGGCCAAGCTAATGAAAGGGGGATGGGTGGGCCGAAGGGCAATGGATAGCATGCATAATTAACCTGGGCTGGATCATTAAGGTGCGTTGGCCCAAATATATTAGCATGTAACGTTTAACAAAAGTTACGTATAACAAAGGTTCATACTTAATAAGGTTAACACACGTTTAAGTTTAAGTTCAAACTAATCTGAAATTGCATAAGGTCAATCCGGAATTCCGCCTGACGATGTGGAAGTAAACCAACTCACTCTTTAGGAGGCAAGTCGGAAAATTCATGGATAAGTGGAAGACACTCGATCTTCCTTTCTTAAAGCGGCAAATCGGTGACAGGAGCTAGTATGGCAGGGTAGCCCTTCCGTAGACACTTCCGGGCTTTCACGACTGTGGCAATGCCAACAATGGCACCACTACGATGATCTTGAATTGATAAGGATTCCCCACTGGGGAGAGGGATACGCATGATTTTTCTCTTTACAGAGAATTTTCGCTCAACGACTACGTCAAAACTTACAAGAATATCGGGAAGTGGGTCAATGTCGAACACTTGACCCATGAGATCAAGCTTACCAACAAAAAGAACATGAGAAGATCGATATACTATCAGCTAATTTTACTACATGCTTATTTTACTAGAGGGGCGGGAGTCAGTCCTAACTGACGACTGAACCCTAAGGCACATAACTCCAATCGAAACAAGAGTCAAACAAAACAGAAGCTACACGAGTGTTGATCAAGTTGGTCAGCTCAGCTTGGGTCATCGCGATGTGACCACGTCCATGTCCTTGTCCACTCATGATTCTATGGGATGAGAGGGAAAAGGTTACGAGTTGAAATGAGGTACAGGTCAAGTATCACATTGAAATCTACAATCTACCAAGTTTACACACAATAGGGCAGAACCCTTCCCACGCTCGTTAAGCCTCACTGGGACTTGCATGCACCTCGCGTTATTATTATGTGTGCACCCATAATAATAAGGCGATTTGCATGCTTATCTCAGTGCCTCTTAACTTGCGCTAAAGGGCTCCCCACATTCAAATAGCATGCGAAGAGTTTTATATGATCAAGAATCACAATAGTCGAAGGGTAGTGTCGCACTAACAGTTCACATAACAGGGGTTGGTAATGTAAGGGCTCATGCTGTTGTGCCAAGTGTGCATTCACGTGTAATGTTATACATAAGTGTACACTAGATATACTATGCAATAGTAAATGAGAAACGAACCTTGCAGTCTGAAGCTGAGTGTCATGGTCAACGTTTGGATCAATTCGGTTATAGTCTGGTTTTATGAAAACATTTTTAAAACCGAGTTCTCTATAACCAGTGGCTCTGATACCAAACTGTCACACCCCCAAATTACCACCTAGGGCGTGTCCCTAATGGAGGTGTAACGATTCCACAAAGAGCCGCCAATCATATCAAACACAAGTCATAATGTATTGAAATACCCAATTGGAATAAATATAACGTTTGAAAAGTTTAACCAAAACCAAAGTATTGAGCGGAAGCATAAAAGTATAAATGTATAAATGTGTCGAAACCCAATCAATATAAATGTTTATCATGACCATAACCACTCCAGCAGCATCAGACAGCAAGTTCCTAAGTCCCTTCAGTAATTACCTACAAGCATGCAACAAGTGTGTCAGACTACGCTGGTGAGTTCAAGGTTTTGTTAACAAGTTATGTTACCATATGTATGTTAATGCGATTTAATGTTGCGTTACGATGTTGCTCATGTTAGATACCCCAGGGAGTGTGCCCATAAGTATCCGGGGAGTGGGTACCCCTTAACGACCGATTGCTATGTTGTCTTCGTTAGATACCCTAGGGAGAGTGCCCATATGTATCCGAGGAGTGTGCCTCTAACAACCATAGCCATACCCAGATAATTAGTTCACGCCCGTCCTTACGGCCCGGTGTGAGGTTTCCCACCTAATAGCGCTATCAACTAATTACCCCCATTGCCCTCCAGGCAATAACCAAAACCGATTAAGTTGTTTACCCAATGTTTTCCCTTCCAAATGTTTACCAGTTGTCCCAAACCACCGGGACGCATGCTTGAGAAAATGAAATGAACTCACCTTGGTTTGCTCGGTAAGACTAGATACATTACCCGTTCCCAGTTGGTCTACCAAACCCTATCGTGGTTACCAAGAGTAATCAGTTTCGTAAACATATAGATCACATCTTACACATACAATTAATTCACATATTCATGTTCACATAAGGTATACTCATTGTACATGTAACGCACACCTATAGTTCAAGTCGTGACCGTTAATCCATTCACCTAGTGCCCTCGAGTACTAGCGTAACTTGTAATAGCTCAATCTCACGTCACACATACATGCATAGTTTACTCACAAATATTTCAAGCCCAACTACGAACCAGATGCGGCCCAAAGACTCAAACAGGCCCATTAATATTTGTTATGCGGCCTGCTACAGTGCCAAGCCCAACACGTCGCGTAGGTGGGCCGCGACCTGTGTGACCCAAACCAATCCTGGCCCGAGCCCAACTACTAACAACCCATAATTTACCGAATCCATTTAATTAGCAACAACACATAATTCACTTACTTGGGTCCAATTCGATCGGTCCGATTTAACAGTTAATCAATAACACCCCTAGATTCTTATCATGCATGCAATCAAACCCACATATATGTCAACACCTAATTCCTTGAGTTTATGAATGTAATTCATTATATAACTGTGATCATATCCCATCATTTAATTCACACAATATAAATATTAACAATCATGTGCACTTAATATTACTACTCATGACTAATCTGACAACCTTATTATGATGTGCACATGGCTTGGTTTGACAAATTCTACCAACACACGCACATGAGCTGCCAGTTTCATTATACAAAGTTATCCTTTTTATCAAACCACTGTATGCAAAGCCATTGGACCGTTCCTGCTACTGTTACATCCAAAATCTATTATGAATTGCATATTATGTATCACCTACCCAAGACAACATATATTCAAGACTCCACTATCATGCATCACCCCCTAGTTCTTGATTTGATCATTATAAATAATCTCCCACATAATCAATTTAACAGAAACTTACTAACATGCAGCCCTACTGTTAGTGATTAATCATACATGCGAGAACTTACCTATTGTCTCCTTCGTCTGATGCGAATCAAGTTAGAGGGGGGGGGGGTTTCCTGCTGCCGAAGAAGATGGAGGATGGAGCCGCACGAAGAAGATGGAGGATGGTAGGGGTTTGTTATACTTTTAAACTTAATCAGAGTTCGACTTAGATTATGATACGTGTTCCCTATCTATAAGAATTATGGGCCGGTTACAAACACATGACCCTATAAGGAGCTGGGCTGATTATTCGATCTAAACAAATCAATAAATGGGTTGGGCCGGTTTCCTTTCCTAACAAACCGTAAACAAATCAATAAAGGTCCATACATATGGGCCGGTTAACTAGTCAATCAAGATCAATACATATGGGGCATTGGGCCAGTTAACTAATCAACAGGTCTGTTGGGCTTAATGTGTGTCGTGTAATTCATGTTGTGTGCTTATCACTTGTGCAATCCAAGTGTTTGCAAGTGTTTTGGGCCGCAATAGTTAAGGCAGCAAAAGGAGGGGTGCGACCCACTTTAAAACAACGGTTCTATTGGAAAGGCACTAGGGTGCAGTCCAGTTTTACGTACCGTGTAGCATACACGCGGCCCAAGCATAAAAACATATAGCTTAACGGCGTTACCATGTACGTTTTGTTAAACAAGGTGATAATAGAACAAAAACATAAGACAAGCTTCATCTAAACAAATAACATCGAATAGAAATAAATATCAGTCAGAAATACGTCACAAACTTTGAAAGTTCGGATTGTCACATCATCCCCAACTTGAAAGAAATTTCGTCCCGAAATTTAGCAAACAGTCACTGAGGAAGCTAGTTTTGTTAAGCGTTTCGCGGGGTGTCACAGCACGGGTATTGCAGTTGCGCATCAAAATGATTAAACCAGTGGATATGGTGAGTATAGTCTCTTTGGAGACTACCCGCCACGTAGGCGCCACGTAATTACGGGAGGAAGATGCTCCTCTTGGAGACTAACCAAGGGTGTGGAGAGACTACCCACTTTAATAAAAAAAAACAATATATATTCAGAAAGAGAGAGAGAGAGAGAAACAATGAAGGGGCCCACCAATTTTGAAACGACAGGCTCGTCTCCGGCGTCACATATCCGACGGAATTGCCGTGCCGGACCCTAAGGGGGCGGTGTGGGACGTGGCTAGGGGGGGGGGGGGGACGGCCCTCTGCCGATCCGCATACCCAATGGTCTTATAATCACGTAAACCTTATTACGACAGTGAAATTACACATATTATACATGCATTGCTAGAACAATTTCCTTTATATAAAAAAAGTAAGTTTGTTTCTAATATAATATATTAGGTTATAACCCCGTGTATTACACGGGTTGAGTAAATAAATTTATATACTAAATAATAAATAATAAAACATTATATCTTTAAAAACTTCCTTTATTGCACGGGTTGAATAAATATAATTTTATATATTAAATAATAAAAAGTTATATATATAAGAACCATATTGTACGGGTTGAATTAATGTAATTTTATATACCAAATAAAAAAAATTATATCTTTAAAACCACATGTATTACACGGGTTGAATAAATGTAATATTGTTTACCAAATAATAAAATAATACATCTTTTAAAAAATGCATTTATTACACGAGTTAAATAAATGTAATTTTATATACCAAATAATAAAAAATTTAGTAAATGTAATTTTGTATAGTGAAAATAAAAATATTTAAGATATTAATACAAAGTTTGGTTTTCGTGATAAATAATTTGTTTTATTTAAAATGTTTTAAATTAACAATTTACAATTTCGGATAATATTTTATTAGAAAAATAGAAGAATGGTATTCGAAATTTAAAGTAGGATAAAATTTAATATTAGCTTATTATTCATTTATTTATTTAATTAATATAAGTTAAGTTTGGAAGTGAGGCGAGAAAATCATAAAATAAATACCTACAATGAACGACATGTGTCACACATTAATGTTTTATTATATAGTATAGTATAGATAAAAATTTAGATTGATATAAATAGATTATTTTGTTGTAGCAAAATTTGTTAACGAAGTCTCAATAAATTTAACCCATTATTTAAAACTCTGTAAATGTATAAATGATAAATAATATTAGTTAGAGTAAATTACGATTTTGGCCACTATGGTTATATAACTTTTACCCTTTTAGCCCAAAAAAGAATTTTTTAACATCTGAGCCCCCAACATCTTTTTTTTTCTAACCCCATACACTAACCCCATCCATTACATGTTAGGGGCCAAAAGGGTTAAAAAAAGACGTTAGGGGCCAAAAAAATTAGAAAAAAAAAAGACGGTGACTCAGATGTTAAAAATTCTTTTTGGCTAAAAGAGTAAAAGTGATATAACCACAGGGGCCAAAATCGTAGTTTACTCTATTAGTTAAATAAATAATATTATAAATGAGAAGGAGATTAAACTAAATAATAATTATCCATAAGAAATTATACTAAATAATATTTACTAGGAGGATTATCTATAATAATTAGAAAAGATTAAACTAAAATAATAGTTATCTGTAAAACATGGCCTGATATGATTACAAGTGTCCCTAAAATGGTTTCTTTTATTATATAGTATAGATTCACACAAATATATGTGACGCCAATCATAAAATTCTAAAGGGCATGATAAACATTCTACATCAGGGCTAGGGCCGGCTCAACCATTTTAGTGGCCTAAGTCGAAGTAAAAGGTTGTGGCCTTTTTCCAAAAAAAAAAAAAAAAAAAAAAAAAAAAAAAAAAAAAAAAAAAAAAAAAACAATTTGAGAAAAACCCTACTCCTTTACCCGGCTTGGGACTGGCAAAATAAACTACAAGGTTTATTATAAGGGCTAATATCACAAACTAGCAAATATATCAGAAACTTCAATTAGGCAACTAGGAAATTAGGGCTAATATCACAAACATCGATTAGGCAACAGATTTTAATTAGAAAATTAGGCAACTAGGAAATTAGGGCTATACCCTCAACAGACTGTTTAAGAAGATGATGCAGTGACTTGATTTTCTACGACTGATGCAGCGAAGATGATGCAGCGACAATGATGCGGCGACTTGATTTTGTTCGACTGTTAGAAGAAGATGATAGTTGATACTTTGTACGACATATAAAGAAGATGATGCATTGGATTAGTGGAATCAATAAACAATAAATTACCGTTGAAGACTTGAAGAAGATGATGAGCCCCGACTTTTTCTCTTCACGGTATGGAGTCTGGAGATTGCCGCTGCCAATCTGCCATAACTTGCCACCCTAACCTATACGACCGTCGTTTGTTTTGAGTTTTGACCTTTCATCTCTTCTCTAATTGCGACAGACAAGCCCAACAATACATATAATATATTTTTTTTAAACATGGAGGCCCTGTAGTTTTAGTAGCCCAAGGCCCAAGCTTCATTTGACTTGGGCTTGGGCCGGCCCTATTCTACATGCACCAAAGGGGATGGATAATGAGTCCGACGAAAACGTAAAGTTTTGAGTAACGGTCGCACTTAGAGTTGACACCCAATTATATGAGGTAGATGCACCGTGTATTGGGTGAACGCTAGAGGTAGATTTATCCTCTAAATGAATCATGATGCACCATTGTAATTAACCAGTTCAAAATGAATTTCTTTTTTCTAGAAAATGTAACAATTATATTCTCGAATTAAAAATAAAAAAATGCTTGATTATGTAGTATATTGTTTTTAGACGTAATGATAAATTATACAAAAGTTAGTTATATCTTAAAAAAATTGTAGAACTTGATAAAAGTAAAAAAAAAAAAAAGTAAACTTTCATTTTGCTTCCTGTAGTTTGATCGTTTTAATGGTTTTGCCCAAATCCTTTAAAAATAGCCATTTTACTCCCTGATCTATGAAGCTTATCACGATTTCACTCCCTGCCCCAAACGGAATCCATTTTAAACGTTAAAAATTGTCAGGTTTCAGTCTAGGTATTGGTCTAAATATGGTCGTAATTGTCCATCATGTGTTATGCACGTGACAATTTTTAACGTTTAAAATGGATGTTGTTTGGGGCGGGGAGTGAAATCGTGATGGGCTTCATAGATCAGGGAGTAAAATGGCTATTTTTAAGAGATTGGAACAAAACCATTAAAACGACCAAACTACATGGAGCAAAATAGAAGTTTACTCTAAAAAAATAATGGTTTTTCCTCTTTTGCCGGTTTCAACTAAAATTAATCTCATTTAGTTAGCATATTTGCCGTCGGATTATCTTTCGATCTCCGCATGCCGTTCCGTTTCTTCAGAGATAAGCCAATCCATCCTACTCTTTATGTGGTCACTGGTATCGTCATGCCTTGGACTCATCAAGAGAATGCCAACAGCTCTTGACCAGTGGTGTGTATGTTGCATAGACGCGGCTAGGTACGCACGCCTTCTTAATCTGTTGAGGTCGTCCCTGATAAAGTCTCGGACTAGCCAGTAAATTCAAGCATTCAAGTACAACCCCTAGCATAATGATCTTCGAACATTTGGCTCGTGACACTCTCCCACCACCATTTCATTCACATCCTTACGCAAGCTTGCAATCTCATACTTGCTCGTATACTTGTACAATGCATCTTCCTGGTAAGTTGAGCATGATTCCCTTTGGTTGGGTGGAACATACGGTAGCACAACAACAATGATCTTCATCCGGATCGTTCATTATATTGCATTGGATTACTTTAGTTTGGCGCCAATGTTTGCCAGTAGTTTCAAGAATAAGGAGAACCTGAAGATTGTAGTAGCTTTCAATCTGGTTAAGGGCGGTGCTAGTACCGTAGTTGCTGAACTGAATATCGACGGGTTGATTGAAACTATACTAGAGCGGCACCAAGGATCCCATACTCACGACGTACAAATACCTTCACCAAAGTGCCTCATATTTGGTCTTTTCCTACCACCATTGTGTAACCATACTCTATATTTAAACACATTTGGTTAAGAGTCACATTCCAATGTATCAAGAATCGACCTGCTCTGATACCATTTTGTCACGAAGTTATCTTTCGATCCCTGTGTGGCGTCCCCATTTCCCTAGAGATAAGCTAATCCATCCGACTTTTTGTGTGAGTTACTGGTTTCGTCCTTCTTTGGACTCATCAGGAGAGCGACAACAACTCTCAACCAGTGTGCCTTCATCGTATGGACACGACTAGACACGTGCACATTTTTAATCTGCTGACGTCGTCACTGATAACGTCCCAGACTATCCAGTAAACCCAATCATTCAAGTACAACATATTGCATAACAATCTTCGAACATTTAACCCGTAACACTATTTCTACCACCTTCGTAGAGAGAGATTTTGTAACACATATTATTTGAGTTATCTTAACGTATGCTTCTTGAATGATTTGAGAGGTTTTTTTGTCTTTTCTGCTATTTTTCTTAAATGAGATACCAACTTAATGATTGCTAATTTATATTTATAAAATCTATACTATATAATAAAAATAAAAGAAACTAATGGAAGGAAACATGTCATTCTCTCCTTCAATTCTATAATTTTATTTATAATTTTTTAATTAATATATCTTTTTAATTTAATATATGAACATCGCTAATCTTTATCTTAAATCTTTTAATTTAATATATGAATAATGCTAATCATTATCTTAAATCCAATTTTAATAAATATTTTCAAAAATATAATAAAAACTCTTGAACATATATATTCGGATACTAAACAATATAAATTGATTATATAGTATTCAAAATATCATAAATGTTTTCAAAAAAATAGCAGTATCACTTAGTATTAATATTAATATATATAAATCTCTTGAACATATATATTCGGATACTAAAAATATTATCAATCTATCTATCTACTATAATAAAAGAAAACAAGTTTTGGACACGTGTCATTCATTGAAGGTATCATTAAATCTATACTTATCTTATATTAACTAATAAATAAATAATAAATTAATATTAAATCTTATCATACTTTAATAAAATATTATCCTCTAATCTAAATTGTTAATTTAATATATTTTTAAAACAAATACCTCTCGTTCCTACTTATCTTATATTAAATATATAAATAATAAATTATTATTAAATGTTATCCTAATTTATTAAAAATATAACCTTTTTATTAGTTGATATACAAAGTTACATTTATATAACCCGTGTAATACATGAAGTTTTTAAAGATATGATTTTTTATCATTTGCTATGTAAAATTAGATTTATTCAACACGTATAATACAAGAGATTTTTAAGGATATAATGTTTTTATTATTTGGTAGATTTTTCGACCCAACTATACACGAGTTTTTTTAAAGATACGATGTTTTTAGTATTTAATATAATGTTTTTATTATTTGGTAGATTTTTCGACCCAACTATACACGGGTTTTTTAAAGATACGACGTTTTTATTATTTAATATACAAATTTACATTTATTTAGTATGTGTAATACACATGGTTTTTAATGATATAACTCTTTTTAGATCTATTCAACACGTGTAACATACGGGGTTTTTAAGGATGTAATTTTTTATTATTTGGTAGATTTATTCAACCCGATTATACACGACTTTTTTTAAAGATATGACGTTTTTAGTATTTAGTATACAAAATTACATTTATTTAATTTGTGTAATACACATGGTTTTTAAAGATATAATTTTTTTTATTATTTGATATATAAAATTACATTTATTTAATCCGTACAATATACGGGGTTCATAAAAATATAACTTTTTATTATTTAATATATAAAATTACATTTATTCAACCCGTGTAATACACGGGGTTCTAACCTAGTACATTATAAAGCAAACGAGATGCACGATATGGTATTTTTACATAAATTTTAAGATAGCATAAGAAAAGACCTAGGCTAAATTTATTACTCCACATATTTTTGTTCGGTCCCTACCCTCTTTCAATTTCATATCAAACTAGGATTTTGCCCGCCGCGCGTTGCGGCGGCGCGCGATGGGTGGAAACATATAGTAAGACAAAATACGATTCGTAAAACGCAGTGCGTAAAAGACAATTAAAAAAAGTGTAAATCACAAAGGAAGACACAAAGCGTACAACACAATGCCAAAGACATTTTGAAAAACACAATGCATTGGCATTTGCAAAAGTAGGAGTTGTAGTCTAGGGGTTACAATTACATTTTTTTTAAGTTTAGCGGTTGTAAAAATGGAGTAATAGTGCAAGAGGTAAAAAAACAGTCTAAAAAAGACAAAGTGTAAAAGTATAGGGGTGGTGGCGGAAATGTGTAAGAGCTAAGGGGTGTTGGTGGAAATGTAAAAGAAGAGGGTTGGTGGCGTAACTGTGTAAGAGCTAAGGAGGTGATGGTGGAAAACCTAAGTAGACAGTTGGTGCTGGCAAAGTTTGAAAGATGAGGTTGTGGTTTTGGAAATCCAAAGTAGAAGGTTTAGGGACTAAATTTGTCATTTTATGAAACTTTCAAGATACCAAAGTCAAGGGGCTAAAATTGCAACATCGTGAAAGTACGGGGGCCAAGGAGGCAAAGCCGGTGGGAAACCCACGTGCATTAGAGCGCGAGTACATTGCAAACATCGAATAGATTAGTCGAAGCGTTATGTAATGCGTTAAACATGTGAAAACGCACATTTTGACGTATCCAATTTAACTCAATAGCATTGTAGCTGGATAAAATGTAAAGTGTATCGTATTTATATGTGACCCGACTCATACATAGGAAACGTACAAAAAAGCATAAAATGTGTATAAGGGAAAAATAACACGTGTAATAAAAAGTGATATTCATATCAACGGAAAAAATTATACCCTTAGCGTGTTGCGGTAGGATCGAAACGTAGAATTGGAAACGTACATAAAACAATCAAAAAACAAAATATATTTGATCTGACTTGCTCCCCAAAAAAGTTTACATCGAAACGTATACGAATTCGAATTTATACTGACTCATAAATTTTAATATTCATAATACAACCCGTGGGCGATGCGTCGTGGGCACATTGCAAACAGATTAGTCCAAGCGCTATGTCATGCGCAAACCATATGAAAGCGCATGTCTTGACGTATTAAGTTCAACTCAATGTATAGTTGAATCCAAACGTTTAGTTTTTTAAAAAAGAAATTTAGTGAACGAAAATAATTAAAGAAAGCAATAAGCTAAAAATGTATAGATATACGGTACAACGATAAAGTTGAAACATTATAAAATTTTGAGATTAAACCTCAATGGTCTAATATTGCAATGTAATTGAAGTTTAATTTGGAAAGGAAATGGACTTAAAACACAATTTAACAAAACTAAAAGCAAATGGCCAAAATGTATTTTACTCAAAGTATGGGTGAAAAATTGAAGTTTAATTTGGAAAGGAAAGAGACTCAAAACGCAATTTAACAAAACTAAAAGCAAGGGAACAAAATGTATTTTACTCAAAGTATGGGTGAAAAGAGGATATGTCGAAATGGACTCAAAACGCAATTTAAAAAAAAAAAACTAAAAGTGAAGGGCCAAAATGTATTTTACTCAAAGTATTGTGTGAAAAAGAGTTATTGCGATTTGCGAATTATTTAACTTTTAATTGAACTGATTTGTGTAGAAAATATACTACTTTATATTGTTTTTATGTTTTTGTTTTATAGGTATCAAGACGACACCTGAAAAAATGGAAAACCTTGCAATTGGCTGGAATCAAAGAAGATAATTGCATGTGGGCTTAAATGTAGGCAAAGTCGGTGGAAATCCCATCGACTTTGTCCTTTAAGATTATATATAATGTGAGATGACACTGATTTACATGGACAATTATGTTATCTATTATTAGACTCTTTTTATTCTTACACCCTTAAAATCTTATTCTCACATCATTTTAACTATATATATATATATATATATATATATATATATATATATATATATATATATATATATATATATATATATATAAAAGAGAGAGAGAGGAGAAAAGTGTAAGAATATTAAAACCCTTATTGTTATTGTAGTCTTTGTTATTACTAGTCTTTATATTTAACTAGATATTATATATAGTCTTCATTACAGCATTCACATTCAAGTTCTTATCCATATAATTTAACTAAAAAAACATATTTATCTTATCAATTTAATTTTTTTCTAAAAAGCCATCTTATCTGCTTCCTTATATTTATTTCTATTTTTTTTTGTAAATTAAATTCTTTCGTTTATTAATATAACCAGAAAACTTGTTAGGTTACATCAAAACAGAAGGTAGACGGGCAACAAGCTGCGCCGCCAACCCTTTCTATTTAATTAAATAATTTATTTTTAATCAATTTTATCATTATTTCTCTCTTTTTTCATTTACAAAAATATAATGGACGAGTAGTAAGTTGGTAAATATAAGTAACTAGATAAGGTTTCCAATTTTCATATAATTATATGGATGAGGTTTAGTTTCAAGGAAGAGTTATAGAGTCGAATTTAGTGGTTTTTTCAATTTTACCATAAAAATATAAGGATATGGGAGGTTTTGCCAAATCTAATATGAATGCTCCTTGTTTTTTTATTTACTATTATTACAGAGGTCAGTTTCCATATAACTCCATGAAATTTTCATGTAATTTAAACACCGGTACCACAATAACTAACACTAATTAGAAACATAAATCATACAATTTCATATACAAAACATTTTTCATATTAAATTAAGTCTGTACACAGTTAAAAGCAAGGATAATGTTGGCCTGGCTATAAAGATAAACAAATAGAAGCAAGATAAGGGTGACATAGGAGTTATTTTTTCCATCGCTTTTTGTCATAAAGAGCAAAGATATAGGATAAGGAGATAAAACTTAGAGGTCACTAAATTTGGCAACCATTCTATTTAAGGTTTTAAAATTATGAATCTAAGATTCTTTATTGTTTTATCCTTGTTTCCAAGATATATCCGAAATCTTGTGTAACTAATTTATAAAGTTGATAATAATGGAGTTTCTAGAGACTCATGTGTAATTAAATTAAGTAGAGCTTAAAAACTAGTAAAATGAAGAAGTTATAAAACCCAACCCAAATTTTGCACAAGCTTAAATAACATAGAGTTCTTTTAATAGCTAAACATTGGTCCTAAACATGTATGGGAAAAAATAGGCGTTGGTAGTATTACCCATCTACCATTTATCAAAAAGCTTTTGTGAGGTGAATACACTATTCAATGTTTTACAAGTTTTAAAGCTAACTTTGTAGGTTGGTTATTTATAGCTTACTTTGTATATTAATTATTAAATATATAAAGAAGAAATTCACATGCAAAATTGTACTAAAAAGGTTGCTTCTTCTCCTTCTCCATAGTTAACTTAATCGATGTACAAGTTTTAAAGCTAACTTTGTAGGTTGGTTATTTATAGCTTACTTTGTATATTAATTATTAAATACACAAAGAAGAAATTCACATGCAAAACTGTACTAAAAAGGTTGCTTCTTCTCCATAGTTAACTTAATCAGTAAAGATCTGAAAAATTATGTTTGGTGGTGGCGACGGATGTGTTGTGGTGGTGAAGTGACGACGTCGGTAGCGGTTGTCTGGTGTTGTTGTGTAGTTCCAAGTAGGCAAAGAGAGTAGGGATTACTTTGCTAACGCTAAGCTTTAACAACGTTTTCTATTTATTTTTTCTTTTTCATGATAATGTTTTACGTGACGGTCTATATTTGGCAAGTTAACACTCTGCAATGCATCTACATAGTTCAACGTTTTTACTTCTATGTTTTGTTCGATTTATACGGTCCTGTAGCAACACGCAGGTCCTAAAAACTCGTTAATATTAGTTGAAAAATGAACCATGACAAGATGTGGTAAGATCAAAAATTTTCAGGATTCTCGAGACAAATTTGTATTGTTTTCATGAAAAGCTTATTTTAAGGATGCACAAACATTGAAAGGATATAACTAGGTTAGGAGTTGACTACAAAGTTCAGTTTTTCTAAAAAGTGTAAAAAGTCATAAAACACCAAAATGTCAATCATAAAACACACTAAAAACCCAAAAATAACATAATAAAGATTACTAAAACATCATATATGTGGGTTTTGTATTGTGTTTTGGATTATAAGGCTCTGTTTATGGAATGACAAATATTATTGTGTTTTATGTCGATTAACATGTTGTGTTTTATATTCATAGCTCTACGATAGTGTGTTTGAAGTTTTTATGAATTATCAGGATTTAAATATGATGTTTTAGTAATCTTTACTCTGTTATTTGTGGGTTTTAAAAGTGTTTTATGGCTGAAATTATAGTGTATTATAACTTTTTACACTTTTTTTTTAGAAATTTGGACTGTAGCAGAATCCCACCATATATATAAGATTCGGATAAGGGAAAACTCCTACGAATTGTGAAAACTTAAAGAACTCGGCCTTTCCGTGCGAGTTTTGCCCCCACTTTTTCCACAACTCGTATTAGTTTTCATTTTACATTAATCCTATATATTAAAATAAATACTAGTGCGAATCTTGAGATCGACATGAAATTAAAATTTTGAAAAATATTTTGAATATAAGTTCGTTTGTTGGATAAAGATTTGACAAGAAACATTTTTTTATTATTCAGTATTTGTAAAACTTAATGTAACATCTTTTCTTTACTATATAACTAGTTGTACACCCGTGTGAATACACGGGTTTGTTTAATAACGATCAAAATCAAATACTAAAAAACATATTATAATATATTATTTAAGTTCTTTGTGTTTAGTTACATATCTTTATAAAACAATGTTAAAGACAGTATGTGTTAGTGTACATGTTTGATATAGAAATAAAGTAAGTAGTTTATAATGTGCAAAGTTTTTAGCTACATCTATATGTAAAATATGATGTGAAATTATTTAATGAATTCACATTCGCATTATAGTTATGAATTGACAACAACATCAGGCATATAAATCATAAGTTGAGCTACAAAACATTCAGAAACAAAAGTCCCCTGTCACTGTTTCAAGCTAAATATTGACCTTGAAACCATATCTACAAGTGACACTGAATTTCTTGATCTCAATACCCAACCTACCTGAAATTGACAATTACTATCCCGTAAGTTTCAAAACCACATTGAAAAATCATATATAACAACCTAAGTTTCGAGATGTATTAAGGAAAACCGTTACCTGAAATGTAAACGGAAAGAATGTGATGGCTCAATGATGGTTGCTGTCATTAGGTGCATTGAGACCTAACGTCAAGAATTTAAGAATTTAATGGCTTAAGTATAATTATAAGCTTATTAACGAATGAGACCAAATTAATTTAAAATTTAACCTTATGATAACCAAAAGGCAATCTTGTATAGTCTGAAACATAAGTCATCCTTGAACATGGATCATCAGCCAAATCAAATAATAAAAAACAAATTATATCCCTGCATGAAAAACAAAATGGATAAATTTAGGGAAAATGAGTTTGAAAAATGATAACCCAACAGTAGAGGATCTCATTCTACAACTCCGATAAATGCAAGGGTGTTCTCAAATAATGGTTCCTAGATATTTGAAAACCAACAAAGATCGACAAATGTTAACAGTACTGATTCTGTGGACATTTTTCGGTCTTCAAACATCTAGGAAGCATTATTTGAAAACACCCCTGAATTTATCGAAAAGATCCTCAAATACTGGGTTATCATCTTTCAATCACATTTTCACTAAATTTATCAATCTTGTTTTTCATACCTCATCGAGTCAACCTATTTGCCTGCAAACAGATGGAGAAAGCTTGAAGTATAAGATGTACTTAATTATATGGCACCGGATTTTCACTTATTCAAGAATCTCAACACATCAGCTGACAACTTTGAACCAATTTACAAACATCTTAATACCAATCCATAATTCAGATTATTAACTTCTGAATGCACTAACCAGTTTTTCCTGAAGAATTGTTGTTTGGTCTGTGTGATGTGGTGTCAATTGTACTATTATTCCGCTTCTTGGCTGTATTTCTCGTGTATCAGCCAACCAAAATAAATAAAAAAACAAATCAAACACTACAACAAAACAAAAATCATTACCACAAACAAAATGAATCAAAAAAGATGAAACCTTTATCAAACTATAAATTCTTGAAATTACCAATCACGACTAAGAACAAACATACCAAGAGCATCTTCAGGGATGGAAAAAGTACCTTATCTTTCTGATTGAACAACAATCGAGAATTGAGAGTAACAACCTGATCTGTACGAGACAGCTGCTTCAACCTTAACATCTTCACCGTCACTGTGTATCAATAGCCACACGAACCAATTTACAAACGATGATTCAACCAAATTCACAGTAAACTGACCAATCAAACACCTGTAAAACAAAACACAGGAATCGGTTACAAACGTCAATTTATATATCCGATCTACAAATGAAAAATTGGAAAACTTACCAACGTCATCACATATAGCTAAATAGGCATCTGAGACCAACCAAACTCCATTTTTTGTATAGATGTAACAACAATTATACACGATCCCTTTTCAAGAAAGAGAGAGTTGATATGATTACTTCTGATGTGCATTAAATGGCCAAACAACTCCCCATGCATTTTTCAATTTAATAACAAATAAAAAACATATTATATATACATAATATTATAAAAAATCCGGAATTATGACATCAGCTGAACCAATGTGGCATAGCTAATATAATGACACGTAGGCAATTCTATGTCATCATCTAAACTCCCTTAATAGATAGTATAGATAGATATATCACCACTCTGGGAGCAGCGCCAACCATAGAATTCTTGGAAAACAACATAGACTCATCTTGAAAGGACACTTTAATCTACAAAATCATTATATACAATATTACTTTGATTAAATCGGAATTATGACATCAGGAAGAACTATGTGACATAGCTAAGAACTTGACACGTAAGCAAAATGAGGTCATCTCTCACAAGATGACCTCACTTTTCTTACGGGTCAACCTCTAAGATATGCCACATAGTCCATGCTGATCATATTATAAATACAATTTAATCAAAATAATATTGTATATAATAACAGTACCTTGGTAGTAACATGTCGCGGCCCCCGACCCACCCTGGACGGAGTCGGGGCCCGCGATGCAGATTTCAGTGGTACCCGTGGTATTTAATTTATGCGACAGCGGAAGTCTTTTTACTACAGGATCTTTTCACCGGAAAATGCTCGTTTAATATATTACACAAAGTTTAAGGGATAAATTCCATAATTTACAATAAGTTGATTTCACACAGAAATCTTTATTTTCCAAAACATGTTTTATTCGTTTATTTACACTGAGCCACTTCTCTGAGCTTGATAGTGCTTTACTGCACTTTTCCTGGATCACACAGATCACCTGAAACATGTTTGAAAAAGGTTTTGTCAGCGGGGAAATACTGAGTGAATCATTCCATTTTCTAAAACGACCCGTTAGTTATAAATTTACAGTATTAAGAGCGATTACAATGTTTCTATCAACCAATTATCAAGAATGGGTATTTGTCACTCGACCGGATCTGTGACTGTGGTCATATCACTATTGGTCCCGTTGCCCTAATAGTGACGGTTTACTCACACAGAGTAATAATCACTCACATAGAGTAATATTCACTCACATAGAGTGATAAAATAGTAATGTGCACAATACCCCACATACCAGCTGTAATTTGGTGATTACAAAGACTTAATCCCTGTAATTATAACCTTTGAAAATAATTTGAGGTATTGTAATACTTACTCACAAACTGTGAGAAAACAATTTAAAAAGAAGAATGACTCACATTGCAGATTAACGAGCAATAGATATAAGCCTACTGATTAGCCTTGATTACACCTAGTTTAACACAATGCACACACAGGCAGGTTAGTAACTAATACAGCAGTTACGTCAATTCACGAGATTAAACCTTCACAACGATTAATCAGTGCGATACTCGATAATTCAATCGGATTCACAACGAATAACAGAGCATAGTCCGAATTCGAACAGCACTCTAATATTCAAGTCGAAATCACGACGAATAATCAAAGTACAAGCTCAATTGAGCAGCACCTGGACTATCGTTGGATAGTTATAATCGATCGGACGTTGAATCGTAATAGCGATCGAGTTATTACCCTGATTGCGGCAGCGTTTCGATAATCGTGTGTGTTTGTGAACTATTTCGTCTATATCTCAGAGAGTATTAAGAGTTGGGACGTCGAATGAACACCGAACTTCGAGTGCCAATCCCCTCTATTTATATCTGAAAAACACACTCCCTCGCGCCACGCGAGAGAGACGGTTGTACCCGTCGCGTGGCGCGACGGGTCTATTTCTTAGCCTAGGTTGTTTCGTGTCCAAACTAGCCTTGGTGAGCAAGTTAAACGAATCAATTTCGTTTCTACAGCAATTTAGAAGATAAACATCACTAGGGTTTAACCCCCCCTGAGTTTTAGGGGCCCTGATCCTGATTCCGATTGTTACGAAAATTTTAGGGTTTATGCGGAATCACTTGGATTTCTTAATTAGGGTTTTCTTATTACCTAATTACCATCCTAATTATGGATTTTAGTGGCAGTTGTTACATAACATCACATGCAACGGATCTAATTGACCAAGAACTGTTGGTAAAATCACTAGAGCCACACGACAACATGTAAAACAAAACACAGGAATCAGGTCTAAACGTCAATTTATATGACCAATCTACAAACGAAAAATTGAAAATCTTACCGGCGTCCTCACAGCGTCAGCGAAGGTCATTCATGATGAATTTGCAAAACATTTATATTGTCAGAATGCCAGGCTCAGATTGTGCATAAAGATGACAACACCATGGCTGCAAGAGAGGTTGCATGAACAACTGCCATCCTACGACCTTGCCATACCATAATGCTATCTTCATTCAATTTTTACTCAGATCTACAAAATCATCATAGCCTCATGTTGAAAGGACAAGAAAATGTCACCATAATGCACTTTGCATTCATTTTTATTCATCATCACAGACAACACTAAATGATTTGCTAAAGTAATACAAATGATTTGAAAATGTTTGACCTCACGTATATTCGGGCAGACGTTTCCTTCATCATAGTTTTAGACTCAGGTGAGAAGCATCTCATCAACATCATTGACTAAATATACCTTAGGTAACATCGATCTAATTATCATCAACCAAACATCGATTACACCCAATGCTACCTAGAACAGCCGCGAACGGCAGCCGGCAACGATTAGGGCATGTTGCAACAACACGCCAGATCTCGCCATCATAGTCTCAAATGACAAAAGCATCTAAGGTGAACAAAACTGAACCGATCAATTTTCAAAATAAAAAAAAATCCTAATTGAATCTTAATGTAACAACACATACAGGTTCAATCAAAACAGTTCAAAATTCAGATGATACAGCTTTAGGTAATAATCTGTTTTTTTAGGAGGCAAAATTTGAAATGCATAGGGAGTTGTTTTGGCCATTTAATGCCCTCAGAACTAATCATATCTCCTTCCAACTCTCTCTTTCTTCTCTATTCATGGTGAAGTTGCAAAACATTTATATGGTCAGACTGTCAGGCTCAGATTGTGCATAAAGATGACAACACCATAGCTGCAAGAGAGGTTGCATGAACAACTGCCATCCTACAACCTTGCCATACCATAATGCTATCTTCATTCAATTTTCACACAGTTTGCAAAATCACCATAGCCTCATGTTGAAAGCCCAAGAAAAGTGCACTTTGAATTCATTTTTATTCATCAACACAGTCAACATAAATGATTTGCTAAAGTAATACAAATGATTTGAAAATGTCAGAACTCGCTTATATTCGGGCAGACGTTTGCTTCATCATAGTTTTAGTCTCAGGTGAGAAGCATCTCATCAACATCATTAACTGAATATCCCTTAGGTGACATCGATCTAATTATCATCAACCAATCATCGATTACACCCAACGCTACCTAGAACAGCCGTGAACGACAGCCGGCAACGATTAGGGCATGTTGCAACAACACGCCAGATCTCGGCATCATAGCCTGAGATGACAAAAGCATATAAGGTGATCAAAACTGAACCGATCAATTTTCACCATCAAAAAAATCCTAATTGAATCTTAATGTAACAACACATACAGGGTCAGTCAACACAATTGAGATGATACAGGTTCAGGTAATAAAAAGAAACCCTCTGGTGTAGAAGCAACCAGTGTGAGTGTTTTGATGGAATTTTTAGGAGGGGTTGGTGACATTGTCGAGGGTTGTCAGGAAATGCTATCACTTAGCATTTCTTGACAAACCTCGACAACGTCACCGACCTCTCCAAGTCTTCAACCAAAACACTCTCACTGGTTGCTTCTTCAACAGAGGTCATCCTCTAATCTCCCTTAATAGCTAAGAACGTGACACGTAGGCAAATCGAGGTCATCCTCTAACCTCCCTTAATAGAATCCTGAATTCAAACCGTTACTATATAAAATTTGATAAACTAAATTTGATCAATTTAATTGATTTGAGATAAAGCAAAACCAAAACTGATGCATTATTTACTAAATGATTTAAACTTCAAACTGATGTTAAAAGCGACCATTTTTATGCAGTGAAAACGGGCTGCGGTTGAAATGCACAATTTTTTGTATAGTAAAAGTCAACCATATTGGACAGGAATAGCTTATTAGCAACAACATTTCAAACAACGTCACCTCTGCAAGTGACTTCAACTTATTAGCAAAAACATTTCAAACAACATCAATTCTAACCTGATGTAATTTAAAGGACAACATGAGTTATCTCAAACTTACTGATATCAATTGCTCATGGATAAAATCCATTAACTGTTGGCTTGACATGCAATCCCTAAACACATGAAAGTAAAATAATTTAGTAATGATCCAAAAGATTAAGAAAGAATAATTGCATGGCATAAATTATAGTGCCATTTCATATAAACCCTTACCCGATACCATCACATGTCAGCACAATAAACTCATCATCCTCACATAGCTGAAGCTAAGAAAAAATAAAAATGCATGTCAAATAAAAATAATCCATAAAAAGTTGCAGATTGAGTGTGGAGAGCGACTTACAGTGTTCACATCAGGATTATCAGTATACATTTGTTTTTCAGGTTTCATAAAATTCCATGTCACCTGCCCAACCATCGCTACAATATTAAAAAACAACTAATAAGATGAACCAATCTATCTATCCCTCTATGCAGCAATTAGGGTATTAAATGGCTGAATGTCTTCATCACCCTAAACCATAACAAACACTCAACTACCCTAAACCATAAATGATTACCTGCAGGACAACTGCTGTAGAAGATAATGCTAACCCATTACCGATGACAATTGCAGCAGGTCCTGGCAGTCCGCATACAATATGAGCAACTAATCCCACCACAACAGCTGTCGCCAACACCTGTATCAGCGTATCACCAACAAAAATTAAAATAAAAGTAGCACAACACAAAATGTATAGACTAGATTATTTGTAGTTACCTGAGCAGAACCCAATCCAAAAACGTATTTTTTCATGGAACTCAGCCTTTCAACAGAAAGCTGTGAACAATAACAATACACAGTTTCAAGTTTCAACTCATGTAATACAAAAGAATAATGAAATTAGACTTATTTTCACACTCAAATTCGGTCAAATCTTCTGCTAACAAACAACTGTAAACTCAAATTCTGAAAAATAATCAACAGAAATTTAAACGTATCTAGATCCAGCCGTCACCCAACCTAACAAATTTCACAAGAATCAACTACTGTTCCAAATACAGTATCTTAAAACCATCAACACACAAATCAATCACTTAACCCATACCTTAACATACGGATCTACAGAAGTTTAGTCATACCTTCACTCTCACAACACGCCTTACACCCTAAAACATAACTACAACAATAGCTGCTTCACACAGATCTATTGTAAAAACTGGAGAAAAAGTTCCAAATTAGATCTCACATTTCATGGCTGCAATGGTGGTAGCATCTCACACACCAGACAAAGGCTCGGACACCGTCATGGCTGCAACGGTGGTTGCATCTCACACACCTTCCGGGTTGCCCTGCCAATATACGGGCCAGATCTAACCCTTAGACTGATTATGATGTTCGAAAAACAATGCATACAGAAACTAACATTATTGCCATATCCAATCATAAGTTTCACAACATTTATACATCAAGAGAGAGAAGAAGTGATGATGATGCGGATCTGATGATGATGCGGATTTCTTCTTGGCTGAAATTTTTCGTGTGGAAGCTTTGTAAAACAAAACCCTAGAAATCGATTAGAGAAGAAAAGAGAGAAGAAAGAGAGAAGAAATAAAATGTGGCTGGAAGTTTGAATCGAGAAGAGAGAAGAAAGAAAGATTGATATGATTACTGATATGCATTAAATGGCAAACAACTCCCTATGCATTTTCAAATTTTACCTCCTAAAAAATTGACATAATCTAAAAAAAATAGATTAATAATTATGATGTCAGCGAAGCCAATGTGGCATAGCTAAGAAGATGACACGTAGGCAAAATTAGGTCAGCGTCTAAGCTCCTATAATAGAGAGTATAGATAAAAGAAACCACTTTAGGGACACTTGTCATCATATTAGACCATCTCTTATAGATAATTATTATTTTAGTTTAATCTCTTCTAATTAATTAGAGATAACCCTCCTACTAAATATTATTTAGTTTAATATCTTATATTATAGATAACCCTTCTACTAAATATTATTTAGTTTAATGTATATGAGACTTGAACCCAAGACCTTCCCCTTCCCAACCTAGGTGTTTTAAAAGCTATACCTTTGCCAATGGACTACCACCCCATTGGTAGATAACCCATCTACTAAATATTATTAGTTTAATATCTTATGGATAATTATTATTTAGTTTAATCTCCTTCTCATTTATAATATTATTTATTTGAATTAATTATATTTGAACGCTTTGTTTAGTTTGGTATCAAATAGAATTTACGAAACTTAAAATAAAATTAACTAATATTATTTATCATTTATACATTTACGGAGTTTTAGATAAAGGGTTAAATTTAGAGACTTCGTTAACAAATTTTGCAACAACATGATAATCTATTTTTATCATGGAAACTTTGTATTAATATATTAAATATTTTTTATTTTCACCATACAAAATTACATTTACTCGACCCATGTAATACATGAGGTTTTTTAAGATATAACTATTTATTAATTGATATACAAAATTAGATTAATTCAGTTCGTACAATACACGGGGTTTTTAATGATATATATATATATATATATATATATATATATATATATATATATATTTATTATTTAGGATAGAAAATTACATATATTCAAACCGTGTAATGCGCATATTTTTAATGATGTAATTCTTTTATTATTTGGTATATAAAATTATATTTATTCAACCCGTGTAATACATGTGGTTTTAAAGATATAAATTTTTTATTTGGTATTTAAAATTACATTTATTCAGCCCGTACAATATGGTTCTTATAGATATAACTTTTTATTATTTAATATATAAAATTATATTTATTCAACATGTGCAATAAATGAGGTTTTTAAAGATATATTGTTTTATTATTTAGTATATAAACTTTATTTATTCAACCCGTGTAATACACGGCGTTATAACTTAGTAAGCTAATAATGAAAAGTAACGGTTGCCAACCAATTTAAAGATTACTAGAAATATAAAATAACTAAAATGTAATGTGCAATTCCTCTTATAAGCTAACTAGGTTAGAACCCCGTGTAATACACAGGTTGAATAAATGTAATTTTATATATCAAATAATAAAAAACATATTGTTAAAAACCTCATTTATTATACGAGTTGAATGAATGTAATTTTATATACCAAATACTAAAACAATATATCTTTAAAAATCTCGTTTATTAGATGGGTTGAATAAATGTAATTTTATATATTAAATAATAAAAAAATTATATCTTTAAGAACCCTGTATATTGTACAAGTTGAATAAATTTAATTTTATATATTAAATAATGAAAAAAGTTACATTTTTAAGAACCTTCTGTATTGTATGGGTTGAGCACATGTAATTTTATATATCAATCAATAAAAAATTATATCTTGTTATATCTTTATAAACCCTGTGTATTATACGGATTGAATAAATCCAATTTTATATACCACATAATAAAAAAAGTTATATTTTTATAAATCTATTATATTATACGAGTTGCATAAATGTAATTTTGTATAGTAAATAATAAAAATATTATATCTTTAAAAAACCTCATTTATTACACGGGTTGAATGAATCTAATAAAAAAATATATCTTTAAAAAAACTAACGGATATACTCGATATATGATGAATGGGGCGATTGCGGTGATGGTTCTTATAAATGTCACGTAAACATAATGAATACCGTATTTAAGTTGAAAGTTGAACACGAAAATAAAAGTATAGAACCAATAAACATTGATTAATGTTTTTGTTTACCCCTTGTAAACATTTTTAAAATAGTTTCTACCCTTAACTACTTTAGTTTAACAAAATAAATAAATCACTTACATTATATTAATTTATATTTAGTGTATGTCTTATGTTAATTTCAGGATAAATAATTTTGAAATCTCATAAATATCTCAAAATATTATATTATCTCCTATACTAATTGTTTAAATTTATATTAAATTTAATTTATAATTATCTTTTAATTAATATTAATTATCTATTATTAAGTAGGAGAGGGAGGAAAAAACTAAAAAATAGATGGCTCCAATGAATAAAATAAATAAATCATTTACATTATATTAATTTATATTTAGTGTATGTCTTTTGTTAATTTCAGGATACATAATTTTGAAATCTCATAAATATCTCAAAATATTATATTATCTCCTATACGAATTGTTTAAATTTATATTAAATTTAATTTTATAATTATCTTTTAACTAATATTAATTATCTATAATTAAATAGGAGAGGGAGGAAAAAACTAAAAAATAGATGGCTCCAATGAATAACATGTGTCTTCTTATTGGTTTCTTTTATTATATAGTACTAGCGGTAAGAACTTTGTGCAAACACGGGTCGTTTCTTAGAAAACCATGCATAACACATATTGTCAGAACATATAGATATGTGTATAGATATTGTACCAAAACGTGTTATTTATTATAGCTAAAAGACAACTATAAGTAAATATAAAAGATATTTAACAAAGTTAATAAAAGATTTCTAAAAGATGTCTAACAAACTTAAAGTTTAGATTGTGCAAACACGGGTGGTTTCTTAGAAAACCATGCATAACAAATATAAACGATGATTATAGTTATATTTATATAGACTTATAAATAAAATAAATAAATAAATATGTCAGTCATTAAATACTTAAAGTTTAGAGTATAAAAACTTAAAGTTTAGATTGTGCTGAGTCTTGTTTTTCTTCCGTAAATGTCTGAAAAACCATTTTGATGATATAATCTTCTTGAGCCTTGTCTTCTTTTGTTAATTCATCCATCTGTATTTCTTTCCTTCTTTGATAAAGGATGCTAGCATGTAGTAGTGACGACAGTTGTTGAGATAACATCTGTTGAAACAACTGAAGTACCAACAACTGTTGATACAACATGAGTTTTAACATCTGTTGGTTTGGAGGTTTGATGAGAGGAACTTTTGGGAATTTTTTGGAGCTTGTTTGGTGGTTTTGGAAGGTGGGGTTTTGCGTTGACTTACTTTTCTGGTAGGCTGTCTTCTTTTAGGTTTAGAAGTACTCTGCTCTTCTTTTTCCATCAAAACTTTCTTCTCCTCCTCAAACCTTTTAGACCCTTTCATGTTTGCCTTTAATGCAGCAAATGCATTTTGAGTCTCATCAACCTTTTTGGAACCATCTGGCCTTGGGATTTCTACCACAAGTTTGGACATTCGATCTGGTGGCATGTATAAACCATCTTCTTTTCTCTTCTTCCCTTTAGTTTTCTCCCACTTTTTGACATCATCAGGATTTTCTAGATGATTGAAGGAGGAGTAGTGCCAGTAGTTTGAAGCAGATGAGCTTTAATGGCTTTGATATCTGCTTGAGTATCTTTGTACCTAGCTTCCATGACATTTCTGACAATTTGAAGTTGAACTTCATGTTGTTGATCTGCATATTGTCTTTATTTGTGAAACAGAGGTTGAAACAGATGCCATAGCTCAGCAGCAGATGGATCAGATGTTGCGGATGGTGCAGGAGTGGGTGTAGCCTTTTGAGCTTGTAACCAGCATAGTTTTGATTTCTGCAATAGATGTGTCAAGTTTATCAACCCTCTCCGTCAATTCTTTGTACTTTAAAACCATCACCCAAGTTAATAGGATCATCTTATTTCCCACCAGTGGTGGATGTATCAGTAATTGACTTAGGAAAAGTTTCCCAAAAATCATCCACTGACGCCCCTTGTTCTCGGTACTGGGGACTTCTTTCTTCAATAGAGCTTACCATTTTAAGGTCACCAACGTATAATGGAAACACACCAGTGGACACTGTGGTTCCCAAAGAAGAAATTGCCTGCAAGGGAGTCTCACTAATAAAACTACTGTCCAGGTGTAAACCAGTGGGTTCAACACCAGTAGTAGTTGCTCCACTTGAACTACTGATAGGAATTACTTGTAATTCCTGCATTGTAGCTTCCTCAACTGTTGGTGGGTTAACAGAGATAGAGACACCAGACTCAGTCACTTGTTGTGGTATATTCTCATTGACATGTAATTGAGAAGAACTAATTTTTATCTTAGCTATATCAAGTGCATCCAACAGAGGTATCATTGATTGCGGTGTCCCTGTTGATACAACCTGATCCTTTTGAGAGGATGCATGAGGAGTTTTGGCTCTGGTTGAGATCTTTCTTCCATCTGCTGTGAGGAAGTAGCAGCAGTGGTTTCAGGTGACTTTTGTGTTGTCACAGGTGTTACCTCTGGGATCTCGTCTTCCAGAGTCACCTTTTTGGTGGGTTTGGAGGGCTTTTGGATAGTTTTCTTTTTGTTCTTTTTGATGATTTTTGGTGTAGGTTTCACAGATGGGATTGTGCTTCTGTGATCACCAGGAGCAGTGGGCTCAACAACAGGGGCCTGAGGAGCAGTTGTTGCCGCTAAATTCTGCTCAGGTACCTCTGCTTGGGTTTTTGAAGGTTTTGACAGCCTTGTGAATGTTTCAGAAGTTAGACTGTTTATTTGAAAAGGATTTCCTTGGATAAGCACATGTGCATTATCCTTTGAAAATTTCTTTTGAAGATAAAAACTTAAAAACCTTGGAAACAATAAAAATGATTTTTTATTAACATTCTTAACCATATCATTGAAAATTTCCTAAGAGTAATTAAAATTTTGTTCAGCCATGATAGCATAGCCCAGGTATTGAATTTTCAATGGCATTTCATTAAAAGCTGTTGTTTTATTTAACACACACATCAGCAGGGTATGGAATAAAAACCTCTGAGCAGGAGGAAAACTGCCCTTTTCTAAAGTATCCTTTTTCATTTCTTCTTCATACCCTCTCTCAGTGAAATCAGTTTGGTACTCTGTTTTTGGGAAAGACCTTTTACCTGTAAGATCATTGATTTAAAAAACCTCAGAAATAGTTTGAGGTGTGATGAGCACTGGAATTCCCCTTATTGATGAAGTAATAGCTAAGGTCTTTTTGTCCTTAGTTTCAAGCTTTGCATTTTTCCAGAACTCTAGTTGGGTATCCACGTAGATGGTTTCATTGCAGGTCAACAAAGTTTTGTACTTTGAAGATGAAAGTGCATCAATCGCGGAATGAAAATCTGTGTTTTTACTTGTTTTTGCAAGTATACACACATAGTTATGACGGATTTTCCATGGCAGATCCATGATAAATCAAAGGTAGTTAAGAACGAAGGAAGAAGATGAGTGATTTGAGAGAATTTGATGAAAACTGCTTTTGAAAGGAATTTTGAATTCGACTCGACAGTCAAAACCCTGTTTGGGGTTTTGATCGGGGTTTTATAGGTGGAAAAAGTGAATGCTGACGTGGCCGCGGTTACAAAAGATCTGACGGTTAAGTACTGTCCACGTGAGAATCATTGATGAATAATGGATGACAGTTGTTAGGAAACCACTGATGAATCAATATCAGTAGTTTACAGTGCTGAAAATGAAAACAGTAACTGACTATAACTATTAGTGGATAGACTATTAGTGAATTAAAACACTGACCCTTAACAACAGTCATTATATAAACAGTGGTTTAAGCATGTTCCTTCTCCAAAAAAACAATATTGTAACCCATCAATCGTTTCAATCCCCTTCAACCTCCACAAAACACTATTTTAACCCAACACTGGTTTTAAACCACCATTTTAACCAAACAGTGGTTTCAACCACAGTTTTCTCAACAGTAGTTCCAAACATCTATTTTCATCCATCTGTTGACCAAAGTCAATAGATGTACCAACCACTGTTTTATTTTCAAACATCTGTTCCCAATAATAGAGCTTTGATCATTTAAACAAACTTTTGCCAATATTACAGTGCTGAAAATGAAAACAGTAGCCGACTAAAACTATTAGTGGATAGCCTATCAGTGGATTAAAACACTGAGCTTTAACAACAGTCATTATATAAACAGTAATTCAAGAATCTTCCTTCTCCAAAAAAACAATATTTTAACCCATCAGTCATTTCAATCCCCTTCAACCTCCACAAAACACTATTTTAACCCAACAGTGATTTTAAACCACCATTTTAACCAAACAGCGGTTTCAACCACAGTTTTCTCAACAGTAGTTCCAAACATCTATTTTCATCCATCTGTTGACCAAAGTCAACAGATGTACCAACCACTGTTTTATTTTCAAACATCTGTTCCCTATAACAGAGCTTTGATCATTTAAACATACCTTTGCCAATATTACAGTGCTGAAAATGAAAACAGTAGCCGACTATAACTATCAGTGGATTAAAACACTGAGCTTTTACAACAGTAATTATATAAACAGTAATTCAAGAATCTTCCTTCTCAAAAAAAAACAATATTTTAACCCATCAGTCATTTCAATCCCTTTCAACCTCCACAAAACACTATTTTAACCCAACAGTGATTTTAAACCACCATTTTAATCAAACAGCGGTTTCAACCACAGTTTTCTCAATAGTAGTTCCAAACATCTATTTTCATCCATCTGTTGACCAAAGTCAACAGATGTACCAACCACTGTTTTATTTTCAAACATCTGTTCCCTATAACAGAGCTTTGATCATTTAAACATACCTTTGCCAATATTATAGTGCTGAAAATGAAAACAGTAGCTGACTATAACTATCAGTGGATAGCCTATCAGTGGATTAAAACACTGAGCTTTAACAACAGTCATTATATAAACAGTAATTCAAGAATCTTCCTTCTCCAAAAAACAATATATTAACCCATCAATCGTTTCAATCCCCTTCAACATCCACAAAACACTATTTTAACCCAACAGTGATTTTAAACCACCATTTTAAGCAAACAGCGGTTTCAACCACAGTTTTTTCAACAGTAGTTCCAAACATCTGTTTTCATCCATCTGTTGAGCAAAGTCAACAGATGTATCAACCACTGTTTTATTTTCAAACATTTGTTCCCAATAATAGAGCTTTGATCATTTAAACATACCTTTGCCAATATTACAAGCTTTTACACTCTGAAACCTAAATATTTATTTACTTAATTTAAATAACAAACATGGTTAATAATTTTAACACAACTAATTATATAAAAACTACAAGTGTCAAACAGCATACAAAGTTCATCCATCTGTTGACCCAAGTTAGTAGATGTATCAACCACTGTTTTATTTTGAAACATCTGTTCGCAATAACAGAGCTTTGATCATTTAAACAGACCTTTGCCAATATTACAAGCTTTTACACTCTCAAACATCAATATTCATTCAATAAAATTTTAACACAGCAAATAACAGAGCTTTGATTAATAATTTTAACACAACTAATTATATAAAAAATACAATTGACAAAACAGCAAATAGCATTAAATAAAATACATGATCCTAATTCCTAATCAATTGGTGAAACAGTAGTCTCGATAAGTAAAGCTCCTTTCGGACCATTGTAGTTGTCAACATGTTGGAGGTATTTCAGAAGTTCGTTGCTCAGATCAACTTCAATCATATCCCCCCAGATGCTTGTTATCAGCCACTTGTTGTCTTCAATTATATTAGTCCTTTGGCGCCTATCTACATAATCAACTACATGAGGATTATTGAAAACAAACACCTTCATCCAGCCTTCTTCTTCATATCTGAGCAAATCAGCAGTTAGCTCAGCAGACTTTCCAATAACAATCAAATGCAGCCTCTTTGCAATGGTCAAAAAATGCCCTTGGCAAGGATTGACTACAATACTCTCGGGAAAATGAAGCATTCTGAAAATCTCACTCAGAACATCAAAAGCAATGATGTTCCTCTCACCTAGTGGATACCAATAATTTGAAACCATAAAATATATGGTTTTATCAGCATAAACTCCTGTAGACCATGAATAACCACTTGAACCATAATTGTTTACGCTACCGATATTTATTGTTCTCCATGACTCACGACGTCGTGAGTAAACACGAGCAGCCGTTACATTATGGTAACATCTGATGTTCAGCACTTTCAGATCATTGAACTGACCAAAATAAATTCCACTAGTATCAGAGTTTCAATGATGATTGTAATTGAAGTAGTCATCACACAAAACCTTATAGCGCCTGGTAGTTAGATTCCAAAGAATCAACTGACAGCAAATCCCTTCATTGCAAACTAACAACAAACTAGCAAATGACGATAGAATACGTAAGTTGCTAGGGTGGACATTGTTAGGAAAACTTAAGGTTTTGCTTCTAACAACATCCAAACTACCAGCAACTACGTCGTCAATGACAATTGACGTGTCTTTAAAGGATTGTAGTTTCTTTTGTACTGAATCTCCACTTCGGAGAGCATGCAGCATCTGAAATGCATGACTTGACAATTGGCTATAAAAATTCTTGGAATGATACTTGTAATGGCCAATATCTTCTGCAGAGAGCCTTGTGAAAATCTCGTCAACAAACTTTTGAAGATGATTGAGTAGATGGATGAAAACGGTAATTATCAAAACCACTGCCCAATGTATTTTATATACCCAATGAAGGCGGTTATGACTAAAGAATATGATGCGACACTCGTTAGGCTTTTAATGCATTTACATAGGAAAAATATAAATTAAACAATTATTACAATTACAATTAACCTATTCATTTACCTATAAGACGCCTTTACCATAAGATAGAAATGATTGAGTGACGTGCATTAATTGCAAAGTACATATCCCGAGGCATTTTGAATTTGAAATTATCGGCAATTTCAAAACCACTGCTATGGTATATGTTTGCCAAAGGAAACATCTGCTAAATTATACTTTGTTGGCTATGGGCAGTAGTTTGCACTCTTGAATGTGGGCCAGACCTTTGGCATTTAAATATAGAGTAGTAGTTTGAAATTAAATGTATTTTAACTCAGATAAAAAATCTCAGATAAAAAATTGACACATCAGCAATCATCATTTAGTCATAACTCAGATAAAAAATCTATTCATTTGGAATACAAAGATATTGCGAACATCTGTTAAAATCTCTCCTGTTTCCAACAGTAGCAAGTCAAACAGATGTTGGCAATAACAGATGTTGGCAATAACAGATGTTGGCAATAACAGATGTTGGCAATTAACAATAGTAGCAAGTCAAACAGCCGTTATGTGACACCCCAGGAAAACCAGTAAACTACACAACACAACTAGCTTCCTCGGTAACCGCATGCTAAATTTCGGGACAAAATTTCTTTCAAGTTGGGGATAATGTGACAACTCGAGTTTCCAATGTTCCATATTCGCATTAATTGCATGTTAACTGTTTAGTTGTTTGTTTGCTTGCCTTGTAACTATACACATTGGATTATATGTGAAATGTTTGTTGGTTGTGTTAATGTGATTAAAGTATTTGATGATCTATCTTGTAACCTGTTTGAAAAACTTAAAACCTATTCAGCTTGTACAAGCCCGGCGAAACAAGTGTTTCGCCATAACTCACATCGACGAAACAAGGGTTTGTTTCGCCATTCCCATCTCGACGAAAGGGGGGTGTTTCGCCGAAGCCCTTGTTTCGCCGAAGCCCATTAAGGGCCCAATCCGTTACGCGGATATTTATCGAGTATTCTGTTTCATTCGTCACATTTTAGCAAATAAGAAACCTTAAGGTCTCTCTCTCTTGTGCGACGGCAACTACCATTGATGTGCACAAAATGCAACATGTAAATTACATCAATTGTGGCTTAAAACTAACCCTTTTTTAGTACTAATGTTGGAAAAAGTGTGCTTTTGTCTTCCTTTTGTATTTTCAGGATTAAATGAGCTCAAAATAACAAAAGAAGCAAAAAGACAGCAAAATCTAACATAAATACAAGAAAAGGAACAAAAGTGATATGCCCGACCCCCCGACAGCATCTTCCCAAGCAAAACAAAGAAGACAGAAGACTGAACACACCCCGTGCTCAACGAGCACGGGGCCGTGCCCATAAAGCAGCAGAAAAGACAAACCCATAGAAGCTTCTACTTCTCACCACGGGGCCGTGACCAGCGGACACGGGGGCATGGTCAACTTCCTGCAGGAGCATTCATTGTAATTGCGAATTACAATTAATGAAGAGAGAGAGTGTCAGATGGACACGGGGCCGTGCCCAGCGGGCACGGGGCCGTGTCCGAGCTTCTGTTCAGCCTATAAATAGGAGTGTTTGGAGCTCTTGCAACTCATCTCTTGGCACACCACCTCTCTCACACTTCACCCACCACCCACCACCATCACAACATCATCATCCACCACCATCATCCATTGTCCATCATAAAGTGTGTGAGTCGTCTCGGGATCCAAGATTGATCGTAAGAGTTCTTGATTTTTTTAGACTTTGAGGATAAACCGGTACTAAAAGCTCTTGTGTCCTTGGACGACCTCGGTATCTTACCAACACTATACTACGTCCATGATGGGTGCACTTGCCCATATGCGTGTTTAGTGTTAGTAAATATCGTGTTTTATAAATTTAAAACTTGGCTAAAAAGTGTAAAAAGGGCTTAAAATATATACCTAAAACATATACACACTAACACGCATCAAGTTTTTGGCGCCGTTGCCGGGGACACAAGGACTTTAAGAAAGTTAGGAATCAACGGCCTAATCATTTTTTTCTATTTTCTTTTTATTTTTTTAGGACTTTCTTAATTTTTCAGCTTCTGCAGAACTCAGCACGGGTCGTGCCCGCTGAACACTCCCCCGTGCTCAATCATTGGAACTGGCAATCCTATTTTAAGTCAGACAGTAAGCTGAACACGGGGTTGTGCCCACCCAACACGCCCCTGTGCCCAAGATTCCGTTACTGAAAACAGAACCGTAAGATCCCGACGGTTGGTAATTTCTGACACAAAAATGAGTGATAATGATTTTTTTTTACTTTCGGCACTCTTATGGTACGTGGTGTCAATTATGTGGAGGTGGTCATAAAGAATTAGAATGTTATTTTCTAAATTATAAGCCCCACTATATAGACCCATCGTTTGCCTGTATCCTTAAGAGGGGTGAAAGTAAAAATAATCCTTATCTCTCCCTCGAAGGCTCCCAACCAGATATTCTAGGAGAAATGCTTCTTGATGAACTATTTCAACTAGAAGATCTAGTTCTTAATTGGTTAAGAGAACTTAAGATGGATTTCCTTAATTCATCTCAAGACGATTACCAAGAAGAAGTGTTGGGGTCGCATTCAAACAACCTCGCTGCTCCCGATAATACCTTCAACTCTAGCGAAGACTTGGACGATAGTCGTCCCGGTGCCGATTGTGCCGTGAAGGACTCCCCATCGACTTCGTTCGATGCATACATAGACCTGAGCGATTCGGCATACACCTTCTTCAACAAGATCCCGGGAAAGGGTTGAACTTGTCCACCTACATTTAGCATAGGAATCACCCTCACCGACAACCTCTTGCGTTCTCGTCTTAACCTAGATCAATTGAGGTATCTTAGGCACTTTGGGGTTGTTCCATCCAGTAAGGAACCACCCGATCCGGATAAGTTCCTTGAAAATAAATAAATTCTATAAGACAGCTTCCAGACACGGGGCCGTGCCCAGGTCAACACGCCCCCGTGTCCACCCAAAGATTCTCTTCTGATTTTATCAGAATACGGACAAAAATGTGTCAGGATTCTGTCTGCACACGGGGCCGTGTCCAGCCGACACAGGGCCGTTTCCAGCGTGCTGTCGTTTTCTATAAATGCAGCATGATTCCTGCTCATTTGGACCACTTCAAAAGACAGAGATTCCTGAGATCTTCACTCATACTATCCTAGGTATGTTCTAAAAGAAGGTTCTCAAGAGCCATCTTGTCTTTTCCACTTTTGTCCATTACCTTCTTCCTCAATTTTTAATCAACACCATCATTAAAGCTTGGAAGCTTCATGTCTCCAACCTTTATTGTAGTGTTTGTAAAGTTCTTATTCAAGGAGTCTTGTCTAAAATAAATTATGCAAACTTTGTTTTGAATTATTTGTGCTTAAAATTAACCTATGAACCAGGAAAATAATTTAAAACTCCAAGATTCTGAGGTTAAAAACCTTATAGACACTCAGACACGGGGCCGTGTTCATTGAACACGGGGCCGTGTCCGAGGGACTGTTTTGCAAAAATTGAGCTCTTTTCGGTCTGTTTTCCCAGAATGGCGAGTAGAACAAGCGGGATGTCTTCATCGCACTCTAGGAGCAACCGACAGGGGAGGAGGTCATCAACGGCGGAAGACTCTCTTGTAAACTATGTTTACGCCCTAAGAAAGGCTATTGATGAAATGACGAGGGTGGAAGAAGCATTGGTCGACCGTATCAACCATCTAACGGTGGGACTGGAAGGGTGTCTCCGGGAGGTCAACCTCTTGCACCAGAGGTTGAACATTCTCGCATCTCCTCCTTTGGTACCTATAATAACCCAAAGGGCATGGAACGTGGTGCCTGAAGTCATCATACCAGCCGAGTGGTATGCCATGCACCCGGGACCCCCTCGAGACATATTGCAAGGAGTCCCGGTTGGCGTCTCCCCTCCTCCACAAGATTTTAAGGAAAATGAGGCCGCCTTCTTTCTCCCAAGAGAGATAGAAGAATGGCTTTAACAACATCTAGGAAGATAACCCTCGGCCAAGAGTCCTCCTACAATCCCGAGAATTTATTCCCGGAATTTTGGTTCTTAATGAGAAAAAAGGACTCCTTATGATAATTTTATGTATCACACTATCACTAGACCTATCTAATTTAGGATTTTTTATTTCTTCTTTATTTTTAATTTCCTAGGACTATGTATCTCTCTATGGTTCTTAATGAAATGATGGTTTTAAGGTTTGACTGATGTTGTGATAAATAAAACACTCGGAATGGTGAAGGATAACAAGGGAAATGAGAAACATAGCCCCATGCACAAAAACAGGGCCATCCGACAACAATTTCTTCATTACAGTAAGCTCATCACGGGCCGTGTCCGCCCAACACGGCCCCGTGCTGCATACTCTGCAGAAAATTGCCTGGTTCAGGTAACTGGACATGGGCCGTGTTCGCTGAACACGCCCCCGTGTCCAGGCTTCTGTTTCTTTTCTTTAATTTTTGTCGCTGGCACCTGAACACGGGGCCATGCCCGGTCCCCACGGGGCCGTGTCCAGGATGCCAGTAACATAAAATTTTGCTTTTAACACCGTTTTACACATTCAATCAACCTAAAAACTTATTTTTGGGACACATTGAGGACAATGTATAATTTAAGTGTGGGGGGGATGCTAAAACCTTGAATTTTGCAAGTCCGAATAACAAGCCTTACACAAAACTCTATTGGAACCGCTAATCACCCCAAATTTTTTAAAAAATTTTCATTTTTTTACTTGTCTAAGTTTAAGTTGGAAATTCAAGTTCTAACAAGGTTATATTTTTACAAGTTTACAACCGATAGCGTCATGATAAAAAGAACCAACATAAGAAAATTACGAAAAGGCATGACAAACTTAGTTAAAATTTGATTATATATACTTGATCACATAAAAAGCCCTTTCCCACAAAAGTGAGTTTTGAGCCTTTAACGAGCATACAAATATATATCTTTACACTAAATGCTCATTTTTCGTTTCTTGTGTGAATAGCCGCTTGGTTCATACGACTCTAGAACTTGCCACAACAATACATTCTTGGTCCTTACCAGCTTAAACCCGAGTAAGTAAATGATGGAGGCATTAGGACTAACCCCTTTTTCATTCTACACCATTATTTTTCATTTTTTTTTACCACATACCCAAACTCCTCCTAGTTAACCCCTTTGAGCCTAAACCTTTTCATTTCTTAACCCAAAATAATCACCCTTTTTACCCACCTAAACCTTTTTATTTTTAACCCTTTCTTTTAGTAACAACGTTCGGTTTTCTCATGACATACTAAAAAAATAATAAAAAAAATTATATCTTGATGAAACCAAACAAACAAACAAGTTCATCAAAAATAACTTTGTTTGAAGAAAAATTGGTTCATCAAAATAAAATAAAAATGTGAAAAATAAAAAGTCTTTCAGAAAACCAACGTTTGTTACGTTTTTTCGCCCTTTTACTAACCACTAACCCAACCACTCACCTTTAGCCCAAGCCTAACCCTTCACCCAAAAAGTCCTCTTGATATTTACAAAGGTATATAGTTAAAAAGGAGGAGGATTGATTGCTTGGCAAGCATATGGTAGGAGTAAGTTCCATGCCGCTCTCAAGTGATTCACTAAAAATACACCTTCGGCCGAGTGTTGAGTGATTCCCCCGTGAGGTATGTGAACTTGTATATAAATGGAATTTTAGAAAGCTATGTTATGCCCTAATAAATAATTTATCTTATGAAACGTTTTTAATAAATCATGACGAATAGGATTGTAAATAAATAAAAATAAAACCTAAATAATCTTGGAATTCCCGACACTCTATGACAAGCCCAAAAACCTTCTCTTCTACCCATTCCATTTGGGAGTGAATAAAGCCACATTATAAATAGTTTTGCTTGAGGACAAGCAAAGATTCAAGTGTGGGGGTATTTGATGTGCACAAAATGCAACATATAAATTACATCAATTGTGGCTTAAAACTAACCCTTTTTTAGTACTAATGTTGGAAAAAGTGTGCTTTTGTCTTCCTTTTGTATTTTCAGGATTAAATGAGCTCAAAATAACAAAAGAAGCAAAAAGACAGCAAAATATAACATAAATACAAGAAAAGGAACAAAAGTGATATGCCCGACCCCCCGACAGCATCTTCCCAAGCAAAACAAAGAAGACAGAAGACTGAACACGCCCCGTGCTCAGCGAGCACGGGGCCGTGCCCAAGAAGCAGCAGAAAAGACAAACCCATAGAAGCTTCTACTACTCACCACGGGGCCGCGCCCAGCGGACACGGGGGCGTGGTCAACTTCCTGCAGGAACATTCATTGTAATTGCGAATTACAATTAATGAAGAGAGAGAGTGTCAGATGGACACGGGGCCGTGCCCAGCGGGCACGGGGCCGTGTCCGAGCTTCTGTTCAGGCTATAAATAGGAGTGTTTGGAGCTCTTGCAACTCATCCCTTGGCACACCACCTCTCTCACACTTCACCCACCACCCACCACTATCACAACACCATCATCCACCACCATCATCCATGGTCCATCATAGAGTGTGCGAGTCGTCTCGGGATCCTAGATTGATCGTAAGAGTTCTTGACAATCAAAGGCCATGTTTGCCTAAGTCTCTTACATCACTTGGTGAAGACAAGTGTTTAGTGTAATACTTTTTATTTTTAATCTTTTGCACTTTTTAATTGGTTTTGTATTAATGACTTTAATTACTAGTTTCTTAAGTTGAAGGTGATTCTTCCTTATCGTTTGTCCGTGGTGTCTTGGCATTATTTTACTGTCTATATAAAATAAAAGATTTTCACCATTCATATCTCCACGGTCTATATGGAGGTATGTTGGCCACCTGGTCAGGGGTTAAGGGAACAGTTTGGTAAGAGTCTTGCCATTGTTCAGTGTATAGATCCTGCAAAGGACCTGGGTCAAATTTAGTAGAACTTCCTTCAATACCCAAAGGTATTGGATGGCGGGGGTCCAAACTCTTTGATCCCCTCATAAGTTAAACTACTATTAAAACTTTAACCCGGCTACTTAGGACTGTATCCCTGCTGACTCAGACTACTTAGCCGAGGGTAACGTCACCTCCAAAAGAGGGGCCTACCACATTATGCATTAATAACTTAATTAATTATCTTTCAATAATCCGACCCTTTAGGATTGTATCCTTGCTGACTCAAACTACTGGGTTGAGGGTAACGTCGCCTTCAAAAGAGGGGCCTACTACAATAACTAAGATAATCTATTAAACAAGTGCAAAAGTGCAAAAATAATCAAAGGTTACACTATACACGAGTCGGATCCAAGTGATTCATCTTGTCTATCTGTTTTTACTTTTATTTTCTTTTTTTTTTTAGCATTTTAGTTAGTTTTATTTTCTTAGTTTAAAAACCTTTTTCTAACATTTTGATTTGGTTAGACGTTGAGGATAAACCGGTACTAAAAGCTCTTGTGTCCTTGGACGACCTCGGTATCTTACCAACACTATACTACATCCATGATGGGTGCACTTGCCCATATGTGTGTTTAGTGTTATTAAGTATCGTGTTTTATAAATTTAAAACTTGTCTAAAAAGTGTAAAAAGGGCTTAAAATATATACCTAAAACATATACACACTAACACGCATCACCATCCTTCACCATCATCTCTCCTTTGGATCCTTGCTAGTTCGCTGTGTAACCGGTTAGTGTATAGAGATTTATTAACCAATTCAACTTCCTGTTGTATTTGATTTACTCGATGTCATGATAGAATGATTTGATTTATTTGTTCAGTCTAATGATCTCTGCATAAGGATTATAGGGGTAAATGGTTATGATGATCTGTATGTTAAGATTTAAATCATTTGTGAGTATGGTACTGATAAATTAGGAATTGATGATCTGTATAGGATGGTGAAATAGTTTATGTTCATAATGCATAACCTGTTGATGCCTGTGTATTATGATGCTATTTGTTTAGACTGGATCAATGATTAAGTATTACAGTTATGTCACGTTAATAATCGGGTTTCATGTATACTGTTGTTTGATTGCTGTATGGGTGCCGCATGATGATGATGAACTAATGATTAGGGTTTTCTGAGTAATTGATAACACGACGTAACTGTTGTCACGACATAACTGGCATTGTTGGACGAAACGCGTATTTTGACAAAACTGGCACGACGAAACAGAGGGTGTTTCGCCATGGGAGTTCATGACGAAACATGGGGTGTTTCGTCGAGGGTATTCAAGACGAAACAAAGGTGTTTCGTCGAAGGGGATTCACGACGAAACAAGGGTGTTTCGTCGAGTTGTTAAGCTGCAGAGTAACTAAGTTTAATTCTGTTAAGGGTTAACTAGGTTAGCTAACTGTGGGTAAAAGATAAGCATGACTTGCATGAACTTGTATGACTGATGAATGCTATGTGTTAGTTATTACTTGCATGTATCTGATGATCTTGCCTGTTAGTCGATCATGTGAATATCAACTGATTGTGTGTACATGCATACCATAGGCTTCAACGGAATTGTTTGTGCGAGTAATCTTAGCATACCGAACAAACCGAGGTGAGTTCACACTTTCTACAAGGCATGGGATTCCCAAGGGTTTGGAATGGGTAAATAAACTAAACGGTAATCTACATATCCCCCTTGGGTAGGATATGTACGGCCATCCTCCTTGGGTAGGATGCCACTATAATTCCTACGTATTCTCCTTGGGTAGAACTACGTACGTTCGTCCTCCTTGGGTAGGACAACAACCTTAACTTACTAGACAAAACTCTATCATGAAGTCCCTCCTCTTTATATCGACTTAATTGTCGAGGTCGATGGCGAGCGGGTCATTAGTTAATAGCGTTATTAGGTTTAACAAACCTCACACCGTGTCGTTCGAACAGACGTGTACTAATGGACTATGGCAAACTGTCAGTGATGATAGACACTGATGTAGGGCACCACTTATGTTTCGTTAGCAGTCGATATGGTATGCTCTAGTGGTTCACAGGGGAAGCCCCCCACTGATTATGGTCACGGTTTGGGAAACGAAAGAATTGGTTAACTCGTGGTTTACGAAATAACTTATGATTCAGAACGAACTGGTAAAACTAAACAACCAACTGTGAACTCGCTCAACTTTGTTGTTGACTCTTTGTTACATGCCTTGCAGGTCAATAGGTACTCATGGAGCTTGCACAGGGAGGCGCGGTCGTTGTGGGAATATGGAATGTTAAATCCATGATAAACATTTACACCTTATAAACTTATTACTTATGTTTGCGGTTTTTACATTTATGCTTCCGCTGAATACTCTAACTATGCGTTTGTTTTAAACACCTTTCATATTGTGTGGTTGAATTTTAGTTATTACTTACAATGTTCAATATGATTGGTGGCTTGATCCTGGTCAGTCACGCCTCCAAGCGGTGATACTCCGCATGTGGATTTTGGGGGTGTGACACGTTAGATCAGCAGATGATGATTTAGAGCAGATGTTCTGTATACACTAACAGAAATTGGTACAATATCAACTTAATCTAATTAAACTCAGAAACAATTTCACTTCTACATCAAAATTACCAATCTGCAATAATCAGATGATATTAAAAATTACATAATAATAATACTTATTCAGCTTAAAATTACAACGAAACTTTAAAATCTAACAACACCACCAAGAAATTTACGAACCTAACAGCAAAAATTTAGTGCTTTTAGCTTAAAATTTAGTGCTTTTAGCTTTAAACTCCATCAATGTATATCTTCGATAATCGCCATGAACTCCACGGAAGTACTCAATGCATCATGAAAACACTTCTTCAGCTGTTGAAGAGTAGCCCTGTCCTCATATACATAATCCTTAACTTTGTTCATAAAGAGCTGCTTTAAACCAAACTTTATGCTTCTTTCAATACAAAAAGGCAGGAAAGACCATTACTCTAGTAAGATAAAATCTTATCTTACAGGAGTAGCAGATCTTTTCTTAGGTTTAGTAGGAACTACTGTGGGTTTTACATTATCATCATCTGCCCAAAATCATATATATAATCATCGGGTTGAGTTATAATACAAAGTATTTAAAAATAAGAAGTGTAAGAAGCCACCAGAGAGTGACAAGTGTCCTAGGAGAAATTAAATGAAAAGGGTAATTTTGTCTACAAGAGGAAAAAGAATATGCACATGCAAGTCACATGTTATCCCCCCCTAATTTTTAAACGTCCGTAACTTTTTATACATCATTTTATTTTAAAAAAAATTATACCATAAAATCGAGCGTTTTTTTATCTTTAATATGAGTACCATATTGTTATATTTTTCAAAAAAAAAATTTCAAAAACCCAGTTGTATATTACACAATGGACATGATGTAAAACACAATGTAAAGTAGATAAAAAACACAATCAATCACAACAGATAAAGACACAATGGACAACATACTAAAACACAATGACCATAACGTATAACACAATAGCGATAACATATAACACAATAAGTATCAGACTAAATAAAAACACAACTGATGACAACAGATAAAAGACACAATTAATGACAACAGATAAAAGACACAATGGAGAGCAGATGAAGACACAATGGAAAACAAACTAAAAACACAATACACAACAAACTAAAACACAATGAACAAAGATAATAAAAAAATTGAACAAATTATTAAAACACAATGGACAACATATTAAAACACAATGAATAACATATTAAACACAATGACCTGAACTAATAACACAATTTATAGAAAACCCAGATATAACAGCATCTTCATTGTATCATATATTGTGTTATAGGTTCTTAAAAAAACACAATGGATAGAACCCAAATTAACATTGTGTTATAGGTTTTGATAATAATAAAATGGACATGATGTAAAACACAATGTAAAGTAGATCAAAAACACAATCAATCACAACAAATAAAGACACAATAGACAACATACTAAAACACAATGACCATAACATATAATACAATGGCGATAACATATAACACAATAAGTATCAGACTAAATAAAAACACAATTGATGACAACAGATAAAAGACACAATTAATGACAGCAGATAAAAGACACAACGGAGAGCAGATGAAGACACAATGGAAAACAAACTAAAAACACAATACACAACAAACTAAAACACAATGAACAAAGATAATAAAAAAATTGAACAAATTATTAAAACACAATGGACAACATATTAAAACACAATGAATAACATATTAAACACAATGACCTGAACTAATAACATAATTTATAGAAAACCCAGATATAACACCATCTTCATTGTGTCATATATTGTGTTATAGGTTCTTAAAAAAACGCAATGGATAGATCCCCAATTAATATTGTGTTATAGGTTTTGATAATAACACAATGTATAGAAACTCTACTGACCAAAACCTAGTTAAAAGACACAATGACCTGAACCTTTAACACAATGCAAAAAAAAACCTAGTAAAAATGAAAATTTTTATTTTATTTTTATATGATAATATGGTACTCATATTAAAGATAAAAAAACGCTCGTTATTATGGTGAAATTTTTTTAAAAAAAAATGTCATATGAAAAAGTTATGGACGTTTTAAATCGATGGGGGAATTGGCATGTGCCTTGCATGTGGAGAGAGAAAATCCATAAATATAGGATTCCCTTTTATGTCCTTCTATTATCTTCTTTTCCTTACAACAAATCTCAACCCTTCAAATCTAAGATCAATGGACTAGAATCCTTCTTACCCTTCTTATTTATTTTATCCTATGTATTTGATCCTAACTCTATAATCATCATTTAAATGTACATTATTAGTAATCTTTCTTTCTGTTTAATTTAACTTTATACTTCTTTTAATACAAACCTATAATAACTCGCAACAGACTGTATGAATTTCAAACAACTGTGATTAGACTGAAATATAAAGCAAAAATTAGAGTATATATAGATAGATAATGAAAACTAAGTAACGGTTGCCAAGCAATTTAAAGGTTACTAGAAATATTAAATAAATAAAATGTAATGTGCAATTCCTCTTATACAAAGAAGTTCAAAGAAGTTGATTTCAGAAAAGGGTTTTAGTAAATCGTTAATTTCTTTTTTATTAATGACTCATATATTTTTTAAAGAGTTTTCATAATTTTTACATACAAATGTGTATGTTATATTAATAAAACTAATTATATTAATTTGTTAATATGTATTATTAACATTTAAACTTTTTTCCTATACATGGTAGGTTAAATGTAGACAATATTCCTATGTAGAAGTTGCACATGTGTAAGTTGTATAAATAAATAGAATTTGTTTATAGATTTTTTTTTACTTTCAAGATAGATGAATAAACATTTCACTTTAACAACTTTTTTATATTTTTAAAATTTTATGAATGAAAAAATGAATGATTTATCTTGCTCTCCCTCTTCTCCCATAAAACAGTCTTCTACCCACCCTCCCTCAACTCTCATCACTCTAGAGAATTTTATAACAAAGAATCTATATATATTCTAAAGTTTAGTTATAAGTTCAATTTTAAAACCAAAAATTAATGGCTGTTATAAATTGGGTTCTTCTATCTCTCCACTAATTTAATAATGATTGGTGTTTAAGGATTATAATTCATGATAATTGATGGTGATTAGTTATGATTATATAAAATGTTTATTCAAAATAAGGATTGACCTTTCATATTTCTCTGGTCCCTATCGCTCTCTCAAACCCACCCAAATCACCACACTAGCTTTCAATGTCCCTAATAATCAATCAAGAAGGGCCTCTTACCCAGATCGATACTCATTGGGCATACTAACAGTGACTATCTGATCTTCTAAGTCTACCCCCAAGACTTCTAGGTGGCTGACTGCAGACAGATATGGTGTGGAGTTGTTGCAATCAACGATGTACCATTGATTGAGAGAACAATCCGCACCAATTCCAAAAGGGTATGGAATCGTCACCTTCCCGCACGTATCATTGCACCCTGTCTTGGCGTACTTTGGAATTGCAGTGGATGCTGATGCCATTGAAACAAAAATGAGTAAACGGTAAGGTTGATTTAACTTAGTATTTGTAAAACGTTACATTTATTTCTTTTAAATTCAAGGGATACCTTTCAGTGTCCCTATGGTTGTTATGAAAGAGACTGTTGACGAACGATGTGTTGTAGCGAAGCTTTTGTTGCGATTGAAGCTCCTTTCAGATTTTATATACAGGTTCGTTATGCGCTTCAGAGATGTTTTATTTACTGATTTGTTTTATAAACTTATGCTTATGGGGCTAAATTGAGTGTCACTTTGCATTGTTTGATTGTCTTTCAAATTTTGCATACAAGGTGCTCGATGAAATGTCTGTGTGAAAATCAGCAGTGACGGCCAGAGCCAGCGTAGGAGATGGAGCCGGGTGGCAGTATAAGAGCCGAAAGGACGTGTTTTGATGACTTTTGATTGAGGTTTCATAGTTTTTCCGACAACCAGTGAGTTTAAGTGAAAAAAAAAATCGAACTTTTCAACCATTTTGTCACTCCAACCAGCATTTCGGTCTACTGGTGGTGTTGGCGATGCTACTGACTCCGGCGGGGGCGGAGGTTGAATGTATTCACACGGCTTACAAATCATCGATGTGGCGCGAAGGCGGACTGATACGTACATTAGGTCATCGCTTCGAACAGCTTTTGCTCAGGTACGTTTTTATTTGTTATTTTATTTTTAAGGATGAAATGCCATTTTAGTCCCTGAGTTATATTAAAACAGAAATGAGATATTTGTGTCAGCAGCGACGGCCAGAGCCAGCGTAGGAGATGGAGCCGGGTGGCAGTATAAGAGCCGAAAGGACGTGTTTTGATGACTTTTGATTGAAGTTTCATAGTTTTTCTGGCAACCAGTGAGTTTAAGTGAAAAAAAAAATCGAACTTTTCAACCATTTTGTCACTCCAACCAGCATTTCGGTCTACTGGTGGTGTTGGCGATGCTACTGACTCCGGCGGAGGCGGAGGTTGAATGAATTCACACGGCTTACAAATCATCGATGTGGCGCGAAGTCGGACTGATACGTACATTAGGTCATCGCTTCGAACAGCTTTTGCTCAGGTACGTTTTTATTTGTTTTAAGTCAATAATAGCATGGCTCAGAAAATATATACCTGTCGTTATGTGCAGCAATTAACTGTTTGATTTTGTACAGTCTGTCATTGCAGCAATTAATTGTTTGATTTTTGGTTTACAATCAACTCTGAAGCTGGTATTAATAGCGAATAGTGGACAATAGCGACACGCTACCTATACGCTACGTAGCGATAGCGATGAAATAGCGGGCGCTATTTTATGTGCAGCAATTAACTGTTTGATTTTGTAGGTAACATGGGTTGAACATGTTGAATTTGATGATAGAGCTGTTCACAATATCTATTAGTTACTGGTGAACTCTGGTCTGGCGTTTGGGGCAAAGCGATGGGTGGCAACTTTAGATAGGCGATGTGAACGGCTTGCAAGCGTAATGGCTAACAACATTCCTTCAGGAGATGCTGGAGGTAAGTATTAACAAAGTAATAGTTAGGATTTCTACCTTAATAGTAGTCTGATTAACACATATAATACGAATATATTTGATAAATACATGATTATTTAACAAAGGGTTTGTTTCATTTCACAGTTATAACCACTCCAGAAGGGAGAAAGAGTATGTTGAACCTGGCTGAGAGAATGGTTCTGAGCTTTTGCAGCGGTTTTGGAGCTTCAACCGCACATACATGGACAACTTTGTCTGGGAATTGGGCTGATCATGTTCGCGTTATGACTCGAAAGAGTATGGATGACCCAGGCAGACCTCCTGGTATAGTACTGAGTGCTGCAACTTCTTTTAAGTCAAATATTGACTCTTTCGTACCAGCTTCAGAGTTGATTTCAATATCATAGTTATTGATAGCGCACATAGCGAGCGCTATAGCGAATAGCGTAGCGTATCACTCATGTGTCGCTATTTAATTTTGGCGGCTCCACAGCAAGCAAAAAACGGGCTCTTAGGGTTTTTTTTTTTGTTTTTTCCGTGCTTTAATACAAATAGCGGGATTTTATAAGTGTAAAATAGCAGGATTTTAGTTTTTTTAAAGCATACGTATAAAACATCATATAACACAGCTTATTTAGATATAATATACATATAAATATTTCTAAAATTTTTTCCAAGTGTGTCGCTAAACATAAAATAGCGCCCGCTATTTCATCGCTATCGCTACGTAGCGTATAGGTAGCGTGTCGCTATTGTCCACTATTCGCTATTAATACCAGCTTCAGAGTTGATTTCAATATCATAGTTATTGATAGCGCTCATAGCGAGCGCTATAGCGAATAGCGTAGCGTATCACTCATGTGTCGCTATTTAATTTTGGCGGCTCCACAGCAAGCAAAAAACGGGCTCTTAGGGTTTTTTTTTTGTTTTTTCCGTGCTTTAATACAAATAGCGGGATTTTATAAGTGTAAAATAGCAGGATTTTAGTTTTTTTAAAGCATACGTATAAAACATCATATAACACAGCTTATTTAGATATAATATACATATAAATATTTCTAAAATTTTTTCCAAGTGTGTCGCTAAACATAAAATAGCGCCCGCTATTTCATCGCTATCGCTACGTAGCGTATAGGTAGCGTGTCGCTATTGTCCACTATTCGCTATTAATAACTATGTTCAATATTGACTCTTTCAATATTTTAGTACGTCGAACACACTAATTATCAGCTTCAGAGCTGAAATATTTGAATAATTATCAGCTTCAGGTCTTAACGTTGACCAGCAGCACCCTTCAAAGGGGTTGAAGAAAGCTGCTAATCAGGCCCCTAAAATTGCTCCGAAAACAGTTGGGTTTAATTACACCAGAGCCGTCCAAGGCAGCCATGTAAAAGCTGGTTCGAGTCAACAAAATGCCACCAAAACAGCCCCTGTCCCAGCTGTTAACAAAGGTCTGGCGATCTCGAACAGGTTTGCTGCGTTGGGCATTGATAATACGGAACCAACCCGGTTCTCGGTGTTAGATTTTGATGCGAGTATTAGAAACAATGACATCATTGGTGAAGCCTTGGACCTTTACACTCAGGATAATGTCGGCAATGAGCGTTGTACCACTAATTATCAGCTTCAGAGTTGATTTCAATATCATAGTTATTGATAGCGCTCAAAGCGAGCGCTATAGCGAATAGCGTAGCGTATCACTCATGTGTCGCCATTTAATTTTGGCGGCTCCACAGCAAGCAAATAACGGGCTCTTAGGGTTTTTTTTGTTTTTTCCCGTGCTTTAATACAAATAGCGGGATTTTATAAGTGTAAAATAGCAGGATTTTAGTTTTTTTAAAATCATACCTATAAAACATCATATAACACAGCTTATTTGGATATAATATACATATAATTATTTCTAAAATTTTTTCCAAGTGTGTCGCTAAACATAAAATAGCGCCCGCTATTTCATCGCTATCGCTACGTAGCGTATAGGTAGCGTGTCGCTATTGTCCACTATTCGCTATTAATAACTATGTTCAATATTGACTCTTTCAATATTTTAGTACGTCGAACACACTAATTATCAGCTTCAGAGCTGAAATATTTGAATAATTATTAGCTTCAGGTCTTAACGTTGACCAGCAGCACCCTTCAAAGGGGTTGAAGAAAGCTGCTAATCAGGCCCCTAAAATTGCTCCGAAAACAGTTGGGTTTAATTACACTAGAGCCGTCCAAGGCAGCCATGTAAAAGCTGGTTCGAGTCAACAAAATGCCACCAAAACAGCCCCTGTCCCAGCTGTTAACAAAGGTCTGGCCGAAGACGGAAAAATGATACCGATGTGGCGCGGAGTCGGACTGATACGTACATTAGGTCATCGCTTCGAACAGCTTTTGCTCAGGTACGTTTTTATTTCTTATTTTATTTTTAAGGGTAAAATGCCATTTTAGTCCCTGAGTTATATTAAAACAGAAATGAGATATTTGTGTCAGCAGCGACAGCCAGAGCCAGCGTAGGAGATGGAGCCGGGTGGCAGTATAAGAGCCGAAAGGACGTGTTTTGATGACTTTTGATTGAGGTTTCATAGTTTTTCCGACAACCAGTGAGTTTAAGTGAAAAAAAAATCGAACTTTTCAACCATTTTGTCACTCCAACCAGCATTTCGGTCTACTGGTGGTGTTGGCGATGCTACTGACTCCGGCGGAGGCGGAGGTTGAATGTATTCACACGGCTTACAAATCATCGATGTGGCACGAAGGCGGACTGATACGTACATTAGGTCATCGCTTCGAACAGCTTTTGCTCAGGTACGTTTTTATTTGTTATTTTATTTTTAAGGATGAAATGCCATTTTAGTCCCTGAGTTATATTAAAACAGAAATGAGATATTTGTGTCAGCAGCGACGGCCAGAGCCAGCGTAGGAGATGGAGCCGGGTGGCAGTATAAGAGCCGAAAGGACGTGTTTTGATGACTTTTGATTGAAGTTTCATAGTTTTCCTGGCAACCAGTGAGTTTAAGTGAAAAAAAAAATCGAACTTTTCAACCATTTTGTCACTCCAACCAGCATTTCGGTCTACTGGTGGTGTTGGCGATGCTACTGACTCCGGCGGAGGCGGAGGTTGAATGAATTCACACGGCTTACAAATCATCGATGTGGCGCGAAGTCGGACTGATACGTACATTAGGTCATCGCTTCGAACAGCTTTTGCTCAGGTACGTTTTTATTTGTTTTAAGTCAATAATAGCATGGCTCAGAAAATATATACCTGTCGTTATGTGCAGCAATTAACTGTTTGATTTTGTACAGTCTGTCATTGCAGAGATAAGCTTGCAGCAAGAAACAGCAACGCTTCTCGAGTAAGTAACCTTACTGTTCATTCTTTAGACAGTTTTTATTTGGCTGCTTCTAACCTT